>NW_007233668.1:0-13075 GCF_000164805.1 Carlito syrichta | reverse complement strand
GGCTTCTGCACTAGACAGAGTCCAGTCTCTTTCTTTCTCCCCCCCTTTTCTTTCTTTCTCTTTATTTCTCCAGAATAATC
Source organism: Carlito syrichta (assembly GCF_000164805.1). Classification (NCBI taxonomy): domain Eukaryota; kingdom Metazoa; phylum Chordata; class Mammalia; order Primates; family Tarsiidae; genus Carlito; species Carlito syrichta. The sequence continues at coordinate 12,995 of NW_007233668.1, read as the reverse complement.
GCCAATGCTGCCACACCTCCGAGGGACCCCCTTAATCTCTCTGCAGGGGCTGCCCCCCTGCATACATATGTTTATTGCAGCACTATTCACAATAGCAAAAACAGGGAACCAACCATGCTGCCCATCAAAACTGGTCTGGATTAAAACATTGTGGTACATACACACGATGGAATATTATGCAGCCATAAGGAAGGACAAACATTTGGACTTCGCTGTAACTTGAATGGACTTAGAGTCTATCGTACTCAGTGCTCTATCACAGAGACAAAGAACAGAGTACCACATGTTCACACTCATAACCCAACCCTGAACATTGACTCTAATACTATAAGAAGGGGAGTGGCAGTAGCAGGATACTGCCAGGGTGGGGGTGGGGAGGGAACACAACATCAACAAGGGTACCTGATCTCAAACCAGGCAGGGTGCGGACTGAGGGGAGGCCCAAACCTTACCTGTATGATGACCACTTGTATACTTCATCCTGAATTGTACCCCACATCTTTAAAATAAAAAAGAAAAATTTGGAAATTGCCTTACAACCCTCCTAGAAACAATGGCCCATAGCAACAGCACCCTTTGCAACAATGTACTCTCAATAGTGCTATTAGCAACAATCCCCTAGACCAGGGGTATCCAACCCCCAGGCCACTGGGCCAGACAGCAGGAGGTGAGTGGCAGGTTAGCCAGGGAAGCTTCCTCCATGTTTACAGCCACTCCCCATTGCTGGCATTTCTGCCTGAGTTCCACCTCCTGTCAGATCAGCGCTGAAAAGCCTGCTTCCATTACCAACATCCTATCTTTGTGGATCAGGGTTTTCTTCAGTGACAGCAACCAAGATGAGATTACAGAGTAGACTGAACACAAGCAACATTCTTTGGTGTCACTGTCTCCCCTCACCCCCAGATGGGACTGTCTAGTTGTGGGAAAACAGCATCTTCCACCGTAGTTAACAATGCTCTCATCAACAACGTCTTTAGCAATTGTACTTTAGTGAAAATCCCCTTGCCAGCAATGCCCTTTGAAGAAATGCCCTTAACAACAGTGCCTTTACCCACAATCGCCTTAGCAAAAACGCCGCTTGCCAACACTTTAGGAACAATGCCCCTAGAAACATTGTCCTTGACAAAAATATACCATATTCTATGCACAATGCTCCAAGAAACAATATACTTAGTAATACTGCTTTCAGCAACAATACTCTTTGTAACAACAGACTTAGAATCAATGCAAGTAGCAATAGTACCATTAGACATCCTATCGATAGCAATTATGCTTTTAGAAAAAATGACTTTCTGCAATTCTCTTACTAACATGACCATAGCAACAAGGCCCCAGGAACACTTAGAAATAACTTCCTTAGGAACAATGGCCTTAATATAATGCAAACTGAAACACGACCCTTAGCCACAGTGGCTCTTGGCACACTATCTTTGACAATCACCTCAACAGTAACATCTACCTTAGTAACCACAGCCCTTTGCAACAATGAATTGTAGCAAAAATCATTAGCATGGTGCCCTTAACAACAAAGGCCCTTAGAAACAATGCAGTTACCGTTAATGCACTTAGCAACAGAGGCTTTAGAACAAAATGCTCTTAACAACAGCACTCTTAGCAACCGTGTTCTTGACAACAATGCTTTTAGCTAAAATGGCCCTTTGTAAAATTGCCAGAATGTCCTTATGGAAGATACTCCGAGTAACAGTGTCCTTACTCAGACTTGCTTCAGGAGCAATAACTTTACCAAAATACATTTACAGCAATGCCCCTAGTAACAGTGTCCTTTAGTAACGGTATTCTTAGAAAGAGCGCTCTTAATAGCATTCCCTTAGGAACAATGACCTTTACAGCACTAATGCTCTTAGCAATAATGACTCTCAAAAACAATGTCCTTAAAACAGTAGCCTTAGAAACAGTTACACTTATAGACAATAGCCTTTGACAACAAATGCTGTGAGCATAAACCCCTTCAGCAATGATGATGCTCTTAGCCTCCATTTCTTCAGGAACACTCTCCTGAGATAAAATGTCTTCACCACAATGCCTTTAGCAAGAATACATTGAGCCTTAACACCTTTAGAAACACTGTTCTCAGCAACACTGTTCCTTCGCAACCAAGCTCTTAAAGACTCACTTAGAAACAACGCCCTGGGCAACCCCCTCGGGTCCCCTCCCATGGGAGCTTTTCTGTCCTCTCAGTGAATCCTGCTTTCTCACTAAAAAGGAAAAAGGAAAAGAAAAGAAAAGGAAAGAAACAGTGCCCTTAGCAACAGTGCCTTCTGAAAAAATCATCCTGGCAACAACACGCTTTACAAAAACACCTTGCAATAAGGGACTTGACATCAACAGGCTTAGCAAGGATGGCTTTTAATAGTAATTATCCCAATGACAGTGTCTTAACATCAAGACCTTGAACATCGAACCCTTAGATTTAATTCCCCAAACTGCAATGTCTTTAATGACAATTCCCTTGGAACTCCCTAACAACAATACTCTTAGGAACATTGTCTGTACCATAAGGCATTTAAGTTCAATGCCCTTAGAAAGTAACCCTTTCCTTGGTGACAATGCTTTCAGCAGCACTGGCCCTTGGCAATCATTTTTTCTTACAAACACTCTTAACAGCAATGCTTGTAGTAGCAACACATTTTAAATAAATGAGTTTAGAAACAATGTCGGTTTTTTTTTTTCCTTGAGTCAGACTCTTATTCTGTTACTCAGGCTGGAGCGCAGTGGCACAATCACAGTCACTGCAGCTTTGATCTATAGAGTTCAAGCAATCCTTTCATCTCAGCCTTCCAAGTGGCTGGAACTATAAGCAGGCACCACCATACCCAGATGATTTTTTTATTTATTGTAGAGACAAGGTCTAACCAGCTTGCCCAGGCTGGTCTTGAATGCTTGGGCTCAGGCAACCCTCTCACCTTTTCCTCACAAAATTCTGGGATTGCAGACATGAGCCACTGTGACCAGGAGTAACAATGTTCTTAATGTCTTTTTGGATCATCAACCTTAGCAACAGTGTATCTTAGTATGGATTTTTTTTGGATTAATAGTACCTTAGACAACAATACCCTAGCAGCAGCATCAGTTGCACCACATCCTAGCAACAACACTCCAGGCAATCGTGGTCCTTAAAATATTTATGAGGCTGGGCTCAGTGGCTTAGCCTGTAATCCCGCGTTTTGGGAGGCTGAGGTGAGTGGATTGCCTGAGCCCGTGGGTTCAAGACCCGCCTGGGCAACTTGGCAAGACTTCATCTCTACAATAAAAATAAAAAATTAGCCGAGCATGGTAGCACGCGCCTGTAGTCCCAGCTACTTGGAAGGCTGAGGTGGAAGGATCATCGGAGCCCAGTAGGTTGAGGCTGCGGTGACTGGGAGTGGCCACTGCACTCCAGTCTGGGTGACAGAGTGAGACCCCAACTCAAAACAAACAAACAAACAAAAATTTATACTCAGCAATACTCCTAACAACTTATTTAGAAAGAAGGTACTTACCATCAGTGATGTCAGCGGCAAAGTATTTAGAAATAGTGCCATAGCAACAGTGCTTTTAGCAACACTCTTAGCAACACTGACCCTAGCCAATAATAACACTTCAGCAACAATGCCCTCCACATCAATGCCATTAGCAAAATTCTCATTGTCACAAAAACACCTGGAGACAGTTCCTTTAACAACTCTATGAACAATGCCCTTGGCAACAAGATTACTTGCAATGATGAGCTTTAGTAATAATTACCATTAAAATCAGTTCCTAGAGCCACAGTGCCCTTCACAACAAAGTCCTTCCTAACGCCACACCTAAAAATAGTGCACTTAGCAACAACTACCTTTTATCAATGCTTCTAGGACATATTGCTTAGCAACGTTGGTCCTTAGCAACAGCATCCCTGGCAACAGCACTCCGAGTCACAACACTTAGCAACCATGAGTTACTGCAACATCGTGCTTAGCCAGAATGACCCTTGGCAACAACAACCTTAGAAACACTGGGAGAAACAGAATACTTTCAGACAGCAGTTTAGGAATACGTACTGCAGAATCAATTCCCTGAAAATTGATGCTTTCAGCAGTGAAACTCTTATTAAAAATGGTCGCAGCAACTGTGTCTTGAGCTACCATCTCCTCAGCAAAAACGAGGCTAGCAGTAATTTCTTAGCAATAATGTACTTGACTTTGAACACACTCAACCCAGATGCCCTTATGGACAATGACTTTTGGGAAAAACAGCCTTAGCAACAATACCTTCACATCGGCTTCCATAACAACCACCAGCTTAGCCACAAAGTCATGAACATCAGTACCCTGGGCTCTTGATAATAATGCCCTTAGCAACAGTTCTCATTTTTGTGGGTGGGGGGTTGAGTTGGAGGCCTGCTCTGTTGCCCAGACTGGAGTGCACTGGCAGGCTCTCAGCCACCACAGCCTCGACCTGCTGGGCTCCGGCGATCCTTCCGCCTCAGTCTTCCAAGTAGCTAGAACTACAGGCACGTGCTACCACGCCTGTCTAGTTTTTGATTTAATGTAGAGATGAGGTCTCGCAATGTAGAGATGAGGTCTCGAACCCACAGGCTCAGGCAATCCAGACACCTCGGCCTACCAAGGTGCAGGATTACAGGCTGAGCCTCTGAGCCCGGCAACAATTCTCTTAGAAGCAACGTCCTTAACATCATCTCATTAACGGTAATGCATTATTCATAATTCCTTTAGGAAGAGTGTCCTTAACAGTCACCCTTTAGTAACAACGCTCTTAGCAACAATGACCTTAGCAAATTATTAACAATGTCCTTTCCATCAATACCCAGTGAGCTACTTTAGTAACAATGACTTTTAGGAACAACATTCTTAACAACAATCATTTAGTAACAATTCCATTAGCAACTACGGTTCACAGCATACCCACTAGCAGTCTTAGCAACAATTGCATTGATAATAACACTCTCAACCACAATGCCATTAGCAAACATGCTCTTTAGCAACATACCTCTCAAGATAATTCCTTTTGCAACAGTGCCTTTGGCAACAATGATCTTAACATCTGTGACCCTTAGAAACAACAGCCCTTGACAATAAGGTGTTTAGAATCCACTCTCTAAGGAACAATGTCCTTATCAACAATGCATTTTATATAGTGCCCTCAGCAAGACCATTCTTAGAAATCTTCCTTGGAACAATACCCTTGGCAGCAATAACCCAGGCAGTGATGCTCTTAATGACCATATTTTAACATTCTCCATAAGCAAAGATGTGTTATATCCAGTGCTCTTAGCAACAGTGTTATGAACAATATCCCTTTAGTAACAACACACTTAGCAATAATGACTTAATCAACAGCCTCCTCAACATCAATGCTGTTGGCAACAACTGCTGTTAGGAACAAGAACCTTAACAGCAATTCCCATAGTAAAAATTCCCTCAGCAACAAAGTCCTTAACAAAAGCAGTGGGATTAGGAATAATTACCCTCAGTAACAATACTTTGAATCAACTCCTGAGCAAAATGGCTTTAGCAACTGTGGCTATAGAATTGTGCCCTTGGTAACAACCTACTTAAGAAAACACAATGACCACAACACTATTAGCAATACTCCATTGAGTTTAAACACCCAGGGCAACAATGGTCTTAACTGAAATGGCAATGGCCCTTAGTGGCAAGGTCTTTAACAACATCCTTAACAAACATAAATTTAGTCAGCAACCGTGCCATTAGACATACCCCACTTAACAGCAATTGCATCAGCAACAATGCTTTTAAAATCAATGTCCTTAGAAACAGTACCATTAGCAACAATTTCACTAACTTTAACACTCTTACCAACAATGCCTTTATCAATAATGGCTCTTAGATACAACGGTCTTAACAACAATGTCCTTAACATTAAAAACAACGCCCTTTACCAAAATCAAAGCCCTTAGCATTAACTATTTTTTTAAACCAAGAATGCCTGTGACAACAGCACTGCTATTAGCAGCATTTCAGCAACAGCTTACGGAGTAAAAACATTCACAGTGTAGTCTTTATAAAACAGTGTCCCTAGCAAAAAAGTCACTTATCCACACCTTCCTTGGAAAGAATACCATCAGCAACACTTTCATTGTGACAGTGCCTCACCAAAGGCACTTAGCAACAATCCCCAGAATCAATGCCCTTAGTTCCCTTAACAATATTGGCCTTAGCACAGCACCCTCGGAAACAGCTAACTTAGTAAAACTTTCCTTGGATACCATAAACAATTCCCTAAGCAACAGCACCTTTAGTGTCAATCCCCATAGAAACAGTGGCCATACTATAAAGTCATCATTACAGCATGCATAAAAATATCTTCAGAACCAACACTCCTAGCATCAACCCCTCTAAGAACAACTTCATGCTCATAACTGCCTTTAACAAAAGCAACATTAGAAACCAGGTCTCTATCACTGGTTCTTTATCAACAGCATCTTCAGAAACAGCACAATTAGCAGCAACTCAATAGACAGCAAAATTTCCCTTGGCAATTGACTCTTAGCAACCACACATTTAGAAGTAGCACTCAAAACAAAATCTTTGTTTCCAATACTCATCCTATCAAGACCTTTAAAAACAATGGTCTTCACAACATGACCTATTATAACAATCTTCATAAATTCAACACCCTTTCCTTAGGAAGAACACCCTTAGCACAAATGTTCTTAGCAGCCGTAGCCTCTGCAATAGTGCCCATAGCCACAATGTGTTTATAAACAACAGCTTTAGCAAAAACATCCTTTGCAGCAACAACAACATTAAAATAAATGTCTTTAAGAACAGAATCCTTAACAAAAAAACCCCAGAAATGACATTTTTTTTATCACAGCACCCTTGGCAGAAATGTTATTAGTAAACACTGTCTTAGCAACAGAGTCCTTAGGAATAATGCTGTGTGGAAAAAAAAGCCTTTGCCAATAGTTTTCTTAAAAATACTGGTCATAGCAATAGCACCCTTGGCAAAACTTTCTTTGTAAAAACACTCTTGACATCAAGGCCTTAAAGAGCAATACTCTTACAAAACTTTCTTAACCTCAACTCCTGTCTTAGTCCATTTTTTTTTTTTTTTTTGAATTGGAGTCTCACTCTGTTGCCCAGGCTGGAGTGCAGTGGCACACTCACGGCTACCCCAGCATTGACTTGCTGGGCTCTGGTGATCCTTCCACCTCAACCTTCCAGGTAGCTGTAACTAAAGGTGCACACTACCGTGTAGCTAATTTTTGATTTTTATTGTAGAGATGAGGTATCGCCAAGTTGTTCAGGCTGGTGTCAAACCTGCGGGCTCAGGCAATCCATGTGCCTTGGCCTCCCAAAGTGCTGGGAAGATAGGCTAAGCCACCGAGCCTGACCTGCCTTAGTTCATTTTGTGTTGCTCTAAAGGATTACAGTAAGTCCCCTACATCTGAACCTTCAAGCTGTGAACTTTCAAAGATACAAATGTGCATTTGCATGCCCAATCATGTCAGTTAGTTCACATGTCTGGTGTACATTGTCACATGTATGCAAGGTACTGTACTGTAAGATTAAATATATTTTATTTATCTATTGTACTCTTTTGTGTTTTATGTTTTTTTGTGAAAAGCATTATAAACCTATTATAGTACAGTACTATAGAGTTGATTGTGTTAGTTGAGTACCTAGACTAATTTTGTTGAACTTATGAACACAAACTTACGAACAAACTCTCAGAATTTAGCTCATTTATATGTCGGGGACTGACTGTACCTGAAGATGCACACTTTATAAAGAAAAAGGATGTTTATTTTTCTCAGAATTCTAATGACCAGAAAGTTCAAGGTGGGGCCTTTTCAGCAGGTGAGGACCTCAGGCTGCTTCTCTGCAGAAGGCAAAGGGGAGCTGGCATGTGCAGGGATCACACGGCGAGAGAGAAAGCAAGGGGGAGCATGAAAGACTCTTTTTAGCCATCTCTGGCAAGAACTATGAAAGAGAGAACTCATTCACCCACAAGGGAGAATGCTCATCGCTTCAGGAAGAATCCACCCCCAAGCACCCCCTATTAGGCCCCACCTCCAACCTGGGGGATCACAATCTAACATAAGTTTTGGAAGGACAAACACCCAAACCATAGCAACACCCTGAGCAATAACACCCGTAGCAGGAATGCCCTTAGCTTGCTTTCTTAGCAACAGCCAACTTACTAACAGCTACCTCAGCAAAAATGTCATCTTAACAGCGCCTTTAACATCGATGCCTTTAAGAACGAAAACCTTAAAAATAGTTTTCAGCAGTCATTTCTTTTGAAATCTTTCCTTTAACAACAACGACCTCAGCAAGAATACTTTTTCCAAGAATTATATAACACATTTTACTTCACAACATAGATGCAAGTGCACTTATGAACACCACTATTTGAAGAAACGTCCTGACAACAACACTGACACAAAAGACTTTCATGACGCTCAACATAAAAGTCTTCACAAAAAACGCCCTTAACAGCAGTTTCATTTGCAGCAGGGCCATCGCAACACCACCTTCGGTAACTGTGCTCTCCTCAAAACTTGATGAGCAACAATACTCCAAACATCAGTGCTTTTATGAGAAAGGCCTTTTAAAATACCTTAAGCAAAACTTCCTTAACAACTGCCTTAGCGACAGAAACACACAGGAAGAGGACCATGTAAGATGAAGGCAGAGACTGGAGTGATGCATCTACAAGCCAACAAACAGAAAAGACTTCTGGCAACCATCAGAGGCTAGGAGGTTTTACCCGGATGCTTAGAAGGAATCAACCCTTCCAACACCTACATTTTTGACTTCTAGCCTCCAGAAATAAAATAAATTTCGGCGTTTTAAGCCATGCAGTTTATGGCTTATACGTACACTTATGGCAGCCCTCAAAAATTGAAGAAAAATCCTCTTAACAAAAGGTAACAAGTTCCTTAGCAACAGCATACCTAGAAATCACGCTTCATTAACGATGACGTTATCAACAGCGGCTACAGCATACACTCCCTTGCAAGAATAGCCATGGAAAACACACCATTAACAGCAGTGGTCATAGCAGCCACAGCCTCAGCAAAAACACCTTAGTACAAATTCCTTAGCAAAGCATGCTAAAACGCACTAAGCAAAAAAGAAAGTCCCTCTGTAAAGACTTCCTTACCAACGACAATCTTAGCAACAAATTCCATAGCAAAAATTCCACAATGCCTATAGCTGGGCTGTTTTAGCAATAGTTGCCATAGCAACACTGTACAGCAGATGCACCCTTAGCGAAAATTTTCTTTGTAACACCACCTTTAGCAGCAACACCTTTAAGAAGGATGTCCTCGACACCAAGCCTCTAGCAGCAATATCATGAGCAATAACCTGGAAACAGGCTTAGCAACAATCCTTTTTGCTAGAAGTTCATTAACAGCAATAGGCTTAATAATAATGTCTTTAGTAACAGTGACTATAAGAATCTGTCCTTTTTGCAAGAGAGTCTATTATATGTGTGACCCTAGCAGCAGTGGCCATATCAACCAAGCACTTAACCACAGTGGCAAAAACAACCTGCCCTCAGCAGCGGCACCTGTAGCAAATATTTCCTAGACACAGCATCCTTAGCTGAAAGATCCTAAGTAACAAAATTTGTGGCAACGCTACATGAAGCAACAATGTCCTTAGTGCAGTACCCTTGCCAACAATTCCCTTAGTGACTGTACCCTTGCCAACAAAACCCTTAGCAATATCCTTAGAAACACATTTTTTTTAGCAATATTCTTTTAGCGATGGTGGCTGTCGTCTCAGTTCCCTAGCAACAGCAACCTTCAAAGAACTCTCTTTGCAACAGCATGCTTAGTACCAACACCTTAAAGAAAAACATCCTTAATAAGAGGACCTAAACCACAATTTCCTGAACAACAATGCACTTAGCAGCAATGCCAAAAGCAAGGGTTTGCTAAGTAACAATAGCTTTATAAGTTGCGCCCTTGGTAATAGTTCCAATAGCAAATATACCCTTAGTAACAGAGGCCATACCAACCATGTCCTTCATAATAGCACCTTAGCAAAAGCTCTTCAGCAATGATACCTTAAAAAAAAAAAAGTACTATAGTGCTGAGTGATCTATCACAGAAACATAGAACCGAGTATCACATGTTCTCACTCATAAGTGGACTTTAAGCAACTATCATAATAGTATAAGAAAGGGATTCGCGATAGTAGGAATCTGCCAGGGGAAGGGGGGGCACACTTCATCAACAAGGGTACCTGCATCATGAACATTTGTAAACCTAACCCTGAATTGTACCCCACATATTTAAAATAATTGTTTTCAAAAAAGTACAAGATCTTTCTTAGTAACAATGACTCTAGCAACTGTGGCCATAGCACCGGTACAAGAGTGACCGATGTCATCACACTATCAGCAGCAGCACCCTTAGTAAAAATTCTTTGGCTTAAGGAAGCTAGCATTTCCTTAGAAGTTATAATTTTAACAAAAATTTCCTTAGCGATATTGTCCCTACCCACAGTACTCTTACCAATACTTGACAGCAACAGTGTCTACAATAACAGCATGATCTTAGCATAATCTTTACTTTTTTAAATAAAGATGTGGGGTACAATTCAGGGTTAGGGACATAAGTGGTTATCGTGCAGGTGAAGTTTTGGCCTCCCATGGATCCTCACTTTGCTTGAAAACCTTTTCTGTAATCACACTCTGAGTAGTAATGCCTGCAAAGACCAATGCCCTTAGAGTAAAGGAAGATCCCGAGCAAAAACTTTCTCCACGATGCTTACTATTCGTCTGGCGTTTTAAAGCTTGGCGATGATATTCTAGTTTGCCCCACCGATTCACCTCCCAGATGTAGGTCTGGGACCTGGATAATAGTCCACAACAGCGATCCCCAACCTTTGTGGCGTCCGTGACTGGCTTCCTGGAAGGCAGTTTTTCCCGTGGATGGGGGAGAGGGTGGGGGACGTGGCGTCAAACCTCATTGCTAATGTTAACCTGTGTTTGCAGCCGCGCCCAGCGCTAGCATCGAGGCCTCGGCTCCACCCGAGGTCACCAGGCATTAGGTTCCCCCAAGGAGCGCCCAGCCTAGATCCCCCCCCGCGCAGGGCACCAGAGGGTTCACGCTCCTGTGAGGATCTAACGCCGCTGCTGATCTGACATGCGGCAGGGTCAGGTGGCGAAGCGAGCAAGCAATGAGGAGCGGCTGCACGTCCAGGTGAAGCTTGCTTGTCTGCCCCTCGCCTCCTGCTGTGCGGCCTGGTTCCCGACAGGCCACAGACTGGCCGGGGGCGTTTGGGACCCCTCCGCAGATCCTAGTTCCGTTCTCAACGTGTTTGCTCTGCTTTCTGCAGTCAGGATCCTGCACGCACAGCTAAGGACGGAGCCCATCGCTGTATAAGCACAAAGAAGGCCTTTCCCTGTTTCTCCTCTCTGTGATCCGCCCCCGGCTCGTCCAGGTGCCATTTCCTGATGCTCTGGCTAGAAGACGTCGCGCGCTCCTGGCCCTGGAGCCGTGCCTGGAGGCTTGCCCCGAGAGCGAAGCGGTCATGAAGCCATGGGGCCCGCTCTCGCTACATCCGGTTGGTGGCGGACTGGGGGCCAAGGAGGACCCTTCCCCAAAGAAGCCTCCTTACTGCCACCCGAGAGCTAGCACGACTTCGTCCCACACGGACCGCCGCTCTTCCACCAGCGGAGGAGCTGGGGAGCGTCATCCCACTCTGGCATCCGCGAGGCCCAACTCTTCCCCCTGCTGAGTCCGTCTCCACCGTGCTGGCGTGAGCGAGCGCACCTGCCGGCTGGTGCTGGGATGTCACGACATCCTCGGGCCTTCCGAAGTCCCAGCTGCGGGGACGCTCAGGCCTGGCACCCTGCCCGGAGGCGGCGGGTTTCTCCGAGAGCGTCTCTGCCCGTCTGCGGCTCTGGCTGCTGGCTGTCTCGGAGCTCAAGCCCGAGTGCACAGGAGGAAACGAGGAGGAGGAGAAGGGGGCGCGGACGAGGAAGGGGAAGGAGAAGAGGAGGAGGGCAAAGGGGAGGGAGAGGAGGAGGAGAAGGAATCGGAGCGGAGAGGGAGGGAGGGGAGAAAACAGTTCGGTCAACTCACTGCTAAGCAGGCCTCCAAGTCCTGAGTTCCACACTGGGTCCAACGACGCTTTCCCAACTTTCAGGGTCCTCCGATCTAACATTATGTACTTTGTTCATGATTTTTAATTGTAATCATTGGGAAATAAGGTGAAATGTGCTTACTCCATTTTAAAAAAAATTTTTATTTTGAAGATATGAGATACGATTTAGGCCTAGGTATACAAATGTCCATTCTGCAGGCACCCTTGTTGATGAGGTGTGCTTCCCCCCTCCCCTGGCAGTTTCCCGCCTCTGCCAATCCCGCCCCCCCCCACAGTTTTCAACCACAGTCAACCCCTTTCTTACAGTATTATGAGAATTGTTCAAGGTCCACTTGTGAGTGAGCACATGCGGTACACAGTTCTTTGTTTCTATGATAGATCACTCAGTATTACAGGCTCTAACTCCATCCAAGTAGACTTCATCCTTGGAATGCAGGGCCGGTTCCACATCCACAAGACCATAAACGTAATTAAATACATCAACAGATGTAAAAACAAAACCACATGATTATATCATTAGATGCAGAAAAAACTTTTGATAAAATCCAGCACCCCTTCTTGATAAAAACCCTTGAACATCTAGGCATAGACGGAACATACCTTAAAATAGTAAGAGCCATCTGCCAGAAACCCACAGCCAACAAACTGCTAAACAGACAGAAATTGGAACCATTACCCCTGAAAACTGGAACAAGACAATATGTACTCCATCTTAACCAAACCAGAGCTCTTCAACTGGAATGTGTGAAACTGTGCATTTTTATGCACTTTCTTTCTTTCTCTTTTTTTGAATTGGAGTCTCACTCCCTCTCTCAGGCTGGAGTGCAGTGGCATGCTCACCGCCACCCCACCCCAGCTTCGACCTGCTGGGCTCAGGTGATTCTTCCACCTCAGCCTTCC
>NW_007233667.1:106929-174189 GCF_000164805.1 Carlito syrichta | reverse complement strand
CAAAGGGGAGTGGAGAGATAGAGGAGTAAAGGGGGAAACAAACGAGTGTGCCAACAAATAGAGAGAGAGGCCTATACTGAAACAGATAAAAACAATAGACCACCGCTACAGTCGAACCAACTCTCATACAAACAAAAATAAAACATATAGTGATGCTAGCATACCAGCTATCCAACCATCTTATTAGTGTGCTGTTCCTCTATACAAAGACCTGGTTCACAGACAGAATAAAAGAGAAGAAAAGGAAAGGGAAAAGAGAAAAAAGGGAACAATACAGTAGGAATAGAATTAAGTCATTAAACTAATAGAATCAATGAAGCACACTCTGAGACATTTCGTTTAAGTCCAATGTCCTTTCAGGTCTGATTTCTCGTTTTTTTTTTTTCAAGCTGGTAAATTAGTTTGCAGTTAGGGTCAGTTCCCCTGATCTGCTGTGAAGGACAGTTCAGAATAACCTCGGTTCAGAAGTTTAGTCTATGTCTTTATGAAGCTTGTCTCTCCCGTTTCGGTGTTGTTACCTTGAATCGCCAGCAGGTGGTGCTATCTCATCTGCTCGCCCCAGAGGGGTGGGGCCGGACAGGAACAAGATGGCTGCCTGCCTCCGAGCAGGCAACAGGAGCCCCGCGCCGGGTGGGCAGGACAGTCTCCGTCGCAGGAGCAGTGGCAGCGATCCCAGCAGATCTTCCCTGAAGCGGTTTGATGTGGATCTCCTCCGGCCGGGTTGTGATGAGCTACCCGTGCCAGAGGCCGCGGCGGGCGCGGCGGCGGCGACGGCGGCGGCGGCGGCAGCGGCAGCGGCGGGAGCGCTGGTGGGGGGAGGGGCTGCGGCAGCAGCGGGAGAGGACGATGCAGTAAAAATGTCCAGTCCTTGCGATGTTCCAGTGATAGCGATGGCCGAGCTCTGTTTGAGGAGTAGGCTGCAATGCTGGGGTCCCCAGCCTCCCGGGGGCGAGAGTCAGAGACCCACTGCAGATCTCCCTTGCAGAGGGCTTCAGACACCGGGTTGCCAGGTCGCCATCTTGCCCCCTCTCTACTTCCAGATAAAGGTTTCTAAAAAACATTACACAAGCCGGGCTCGGTGGCTCAGCCTGTAATCCTGCGCCTTTGGAAGGCTGAAGTGAGTGGATTACCTGAGCCCACGGGTTTGAGACCCACCTGGGCAGGCGAGACCTCATCTGTACAATAAATCAAAAAATTAGCCGGGCATGGTAGCGCGCGCCTGTAGTTCCAACTACTTGGAAGGCTGAGGCGGAAGGATCGCCGGAGCCCAGCAGGTTGAGGCTGCGGTGGCCAGGAGCGGCTGCTGCACTCCAGTCTGGGCGATCGAGTGAGACTCCAACTCAAAAAAAACAAAAACAACAAACAAACAAAAAACATTACACAATACTATTAAGCCACCTAACAAAATTAACAGTAATTCCTTAATATCATTGAATGCTCAGTTCATGCTTTATGTTTTCCAGTTGCCTCAAAAATGACTTTTTGGCCAGGCACAGTGGTTCATGTGTGAAATCCCAGCACTTTGGAAGGTGGAAGCGGGAGGTTGAGGGGGGATACTGCTCGAGTTTAGGAGGAAGAGGCTGTGGTGAGCCATGATCGTACTACTGCACTTCAGTCTTGGCAACAAAGTGAGATCCTGACCCCCCAAAAATAAAAAAAAGACTTTTCATAGTTGATTTAATTCCATCAGCATCCAGACAGGGTCTGTATATTGCATTTGGTTGATTTGTCTGGTAAGCCTCATTTTGTCTATTCGTTTCCCTTCCTCCACTTTTTCCATACCATTTTTTAAAAAGAGAAACCCGGTGATTTGACCTATAGAATTTCCCAAATTCAGAATGTAGCAAATTGTATTCTCATGGGGTCACTTGATGTGTAATTCTGTAAATTTATCATTCGCTATAGAAGACTGATTAGATTCAGCTTTAGTTTTTGGTCAAGAATACTATACGAGTGATGCTTTGTACAAGTGATCCAGTCACATTTTATGAAGGGATATATAATGCCTGATTGTCTTATGGTTAGTGATGAGGATCATAGAGTACGTTCAGGAAGTCCCAGCATGATCCTTCTGTGATAGTATTTCTCATCTGATCTTTCACTTAATGGTTTTGGGAGCTAATGATGATTGTTTAAGTCCATTATGACATTAGGTATTGCAAAATGGTAGTTTTCTAATTCTGTCAGTTCTTTTGCAACTATTAACTGTGATTAATCTAAAGGATTTTTCCCTCTTGTAGGTTATCCTGAAATACACTTCAGACAAGAAAGGCAGAATTATTTCCCCTGAATTACTCATACACTTCAATGTTTATTGTTTGGCAAGAAGCTATAAGACACATTTGCTTGATGCTGATACACTAGGTCCTCTGAACACTGAGCAGATATAAAAATGAATCAATGCTTTTACATTTTAAATCAATAGGAAAATAGCATTTCATTTACTGATTAGTTGCTATACTTTTTTTTTTTTTTGAGTTGGTGTCTCACTCCAGTCACCAGGCTAGAGTGCAGTGGCACACTCATGGCCACCCCACTGTCAACCTGCTGGGCTCCAGTGATCCTTCAACTTCAGCCTTCCAAGTAGCGGGAACTACAGGCATGTGCTACCACGCCTGGCTAATTTTCGATTTATTGTAGAGACGAGGTCTTGGCAAGTTGTCTGGGCTGGTCTCAAACCTGTGGACTCAAGCAATCTATTTGCCTTGGCCTCCCAAAATGCTGGGATTACAGGCTGAGCCACTGAGCTCGGCCAATTGCTGCACTTTTAAAAAGCGTGATTACTGGTACATTTATACCAGGAATATGCAAGAATGTAGTCTAAATGCACACTTAGATACTGTGTATTTCTGTAGGAAACCTTGTGGTTGAAAGGTAATATAAAAAGTCACTTGGGCATATGGAGCAAGGAGCTAAGTGAATTATTTATTTTTATTTGTAGCCATCAGCTGGCACAGACCCCATCAGAGTCTTTGACCTCAACATTCCTTCCTCCCCAGAACCTTCACTTCCCATCCTCGAATGCATATAAGGTACTTGATTTTTATTTGTTTGGTGGGTAAATTATTTAAAGGTGGGAAAAAGTACTTTGCTACAAGAGTGTGTGTGTTTTTTGAATGAATGAACTGCTCCTGCAAAACCCTTGGATCAAGATTCAAAGGAAGACATCTAATGGTTCTCTCCTGGGGAACAACTAACCTCTAAGAGGCATCTCATTGTTTCTGAAGTTCAGTCACACAGTCTCATCTGGGCAGATCCTCATGACAACCTTTGAGGTAGATATTAGTATCTCTGTTTTACAGATGAGAAAACTGGAACTCACAGAGTAAATAAAAGTGACTTGTCCATTTGTTGTAGTTAATTGGTTAACAGTTTTCTATGAGAGTGAAACAAACTGGACCTCACTTTGTCACCCAGCCTGGTGGGGCAAAACAGTTCCTAGATGATTTAGCCTCCACATGCTAGCTTCAACTTATTTTTTTTTTTTTTGAGTTGGAGTCTCACTCTGTCGCCTAGACTGGAGTGCAGTGGCCGCTCCCAGCCACCGCAGCCTCAACCTGCTGGGCTCTGGCGATCCTTCCACCTCAGCCTTCCAAGTAGCCAGAATTATAGGCATGCGCTACCACACCCGGCTGATTTTTTGATTTATTGTAGAGATGAGGTCTCGCCTGTCCAGGTGGGTCTCGAACCCCCGGGCTCAGGCAATCCATTCACCTCAGCCTCCCAAGGGCGCGGGATTATAGGCTGAGCCACTGAGCCCAGCTGCTAACTTCAACTTCTGTGCAGGCTGGTCTGCTTGTACTCCATGGGTACCTCCAGTTCCTCTGCCCCTGCACTGGTTTTAGAGCATTAGACAAGGACCTTGCGAGATCATTGGACTAAATCAGACACTGCGGGGGGGGCAGAGGAGCCCTCCCTTTGCCTTTGGGCATAATGCTTTGCTAACCTGAAGTTGGATTGAATAGTCAAGCCCACTGCCTCTCTGGTTTGTCACTGGAATGAGCCATGGAAACCCTGAGCCAGCTGATCGCCCTGTTGCCAGAATCCTGGCAAGGAGACTTCATGGCATAGGGGACCACATATGCAGGTGTTCATGCTCTAAATGTTTCTTGTTTCACATTTATATATTTGTTAACTTTTGTAGTTGTTAGAGATCAATAACCAGCATCCGGAATATGCCAAAATAAGTGAGCTTTTTAAAGCTTCCATGAAAAATGTCAAGATTGAAAAGATCAAGATGGTTCAGAACCCAGAGCTCTTGAATAATTTTAAAAGGTTGGTGGCCACATTACTGGATTTCCTTACATAAAATTGGAAAGGGTTAATATTTAAGATTTATATTTCCTGGTTTATTTTGGTAGTCAACAGTTTTTTCAGGCTCTAGTCATTTTTTCATTGTGTAAACTTGAGTTTCTTGTAGTTTTACAATTCAATAACTTTATATGTCTATCATTTAAAAGTTTTCATCAGTTTATTATTTTACAGCTGCTGCCTTGAAGTTAGTAACTCCATTCTGAAAGGTGATAGAATAAAATTTTAAGATGATTAGACTTTAGTTGGGATTAATGTTGTTATAACTGGAGTGGGAGGGGAATGTTCTCAGTATTAACTCTCACATTTCCTATATTAGGAAGAAATCACAGATGAAGAAGCAAAATGAAAAACTACTATTTCATGCAACAAACCGGGCCCATGTGGAGTCTATCTGTGCAAATAATTTTGACTGGATCTTACATGAAACTCATGAAACCAAATATGGAAAAGGTTTGTGCTATAATAGAAAAGCCTAACTACCAGAGTCATAACTCAGGCTTTATACATGTTTTATTGTGAGGTATATGGAATTATTTTGTACCAGAGTGCCTAGGTATTAGTAGTCATAGAAAATAAGCTCACAGTAATTTTACATGCCCGTTAGAGTGGTTCAGTTGACTTGGGGCTTGTTTGCTGGGCCTTAGCCCTGCTTCTGTCTTCTGTCTCTTTCCAGGAGTGACCAAAGAGTCTCATATGTTCTTGCAGACTTCTCTGTCTGGTGACTGTGTTGTCTACCATTACAACTCAGTTCTGGCTATGGCTCTTCCTGACCCATATCTTTGCCTGCAAAGCCGTTTGAAGTAGCCTCCAGTTGTCACTGATGGATTAAAGATGGGGGAAGAGGCCTCTCCCCACCTCAGACTACACTGGGTCAGATTACCTGGGCCTGAAGTATCACAGGTCTAGCCACACACAAAATCTTTGTAGCTCTTTCTTTTTGCTCCTAATCTCTTGCATGCAACTCCTAAAAACAAACACAAACCAAACAAACAATCGCTCATCTTTAGAGAATAAGTAATTGTTTATCACAATTTCAAAGCAGGCTCAACTCACAGAACTAAGATGCAATTCACACTCGTCCCCAAAAGGTAAGAAGTCAATCAGTCAGTCAACACATATTTTTGAGTGGCTGCTATACACTAGATGCTGGGGACACAGTGGTAAACAAGTTTACCCCAAAATTATTTTACATAATTAATTAAATGATTAAAATTGTGGAACTGCTGTAGAGGAAAAGAACAGGCCCTATAGGTACCTAACCCAGCTAGAGAGATGTTCCCAAGGAAAGGCATATAGTAGGATTCAGTTGCTTAATGGAGTCAGTATGCAGAGACCGAGGGAGAAGTGGTTCAAGGTATGGCACTACAGTAAAGTTTAGACTTGGCCTTAAGGGGGTGGGAGACTAATAAAAGGTTTGATAAGAATTTCATAAGTTATTAAATTTAACTGCATCACTAAAACTTACCTAGAAGTATTTGGAGGAAGTTTAGTACCATCTTGAGTGACATATTACATGTGAGAAATCTATCAGTTTCTTCTAGATCTATCCTAGGTCAGAATTCAAGCAAATATTTATCCTATAAAATGAAATTTGTTATATACAGTTTTTGGCCATAGCTGGTTTCTCGCCTTTTATAAACCTGTTTAACCTGTTTCTTAACCTGTGTCTCCCCTTTTGTAAACAGAAGGGTACTGAAACTCAGCATATTTTGATGATTTAGGATTGCTACTCACTAGCATTTTTCCTTTAGCTTGGTTAAAGGGGAGTGTTGTTGACAGCCAGGAAAACACCCTTGTGCTGCAGGGAGGGGGAAGGCAAGGATGTATTCTGCAGTTCTCATAGGACAGGCAACGTGTCTTACGAAGATCTTGGCCTTTCCCCATGCCAGCCTCCAGCATGAAGGTCAGGACATGATCATTTTCTCGGGCCTGTCTCCTGTTATACAGAATTAGGAGGTGTTTTGATTTGTTTGTGTTTATTTTTAGTGAAGGCTTTCTGTTCCCATCTCCTATGGTTAGACCACACAGACCATCATGTAGCACTAGGCCTGTAATCTTTTTTTTTTTTTTGAGTTGGAGTCACTCTGTCACCCAGACTAGAGTGCAGTGGCCGCTCCCAGTCACCGCAGCCTCGAGCCTGAGCCTGAGCCTGCTAGGCTCTGGCGATCCTTCTGCCTCAGTCTTCCAAGTAGTTGGAACTATAAGCGCGCGCTACCATGCCTGGCTACTTTTTTGATTTATTGTAGAGATGAGGTCTCACCAAGTTACCCAGGCAGGTCTCGAACCTGCAGGCTCAGGCTATCCACTCACCTCAGCTTCCCAAAGCACGGGATTACAGGCTGAGCCACTGAGCCTGGCTAGGCCTATAATCTTAAAAAGGTCAGGCAGTTATCCTAAAAGAGGCTAAATGGTAGATATCAAATGCACTGCTATTCTCTTTGTTTTCTCTGGGAAATAAAGCCCCTCCTGTTGCCCGTGTGAAATCACTCTGGTTACGCTGTTATCTGCACAACTTAGTATTTGACCATGCTTAGGGATGTTGGGAATATAAAGCATGCTTAAAAAGATAGAAGGGCTCTACCTACACCTTGGTAAACTGGAGGTGGAAACCAGTTATCTAATGGGAGATGAAGGATAACCATGGAAGATTATTATCTTAGACTAGTAAGAGATTTTGTAAGAGTTGGGAAGCTGGGCCAGAACGTCTAATCAGCCTGGCCCAGGGACAAGAACTATGGCAATCAGGGAAAAGCCCTCAACTGAACAGCCAGAGGAGATTATAAAAACTCGATTCAGATTTGGATAAAAAGTAGAAGAAAGCCGGGTGCCGTGGCTCATGCCTGTAATCCCAGCATTTGGGAGGTGGAGGTGAGAGGAATCCCTGAGCTCACAGGTTCGAGACCAGCCTGAGCAACCCGGTGAAACCTTGTCTCTACAATAAATCTTTAAAAAATCAGCTGTGCATGGTTGTACATTCCTGTAGTTTCAGCTACGTGGAAGGCTGAGGCAGAAGGATTGCCTGAGTCCAGCAGGTGAGGCTGTGGTGGCCGTGAGCATGGCACTGTACTCCACCCTGGGTGACAGAATATAACTCCTCCAAAAAAAAAAAGTAGAAGCAAGATGAAACAAGGAAAAGAAGCATATTTGAGAGGCTAGCTAAGGGAAGAAGGATCCCTCCTGATTTAAACTAGATTCAAGAGGCTAGATCAAAAGCATATGAGTCCAAGGAACATAATTTAGGACCCAGAGTATTGCAGGCATCATGACATCTATAAGCTCTCCTGAGATTCTGCAACCCCTGTATCTCAACATGCTAAATATCAAAATGAAAGGAACAAAAAATATTATTTTTAGAGCTAATACGAATATCTATATAGAAAATCCAAAAGAGTACAAAGAATTGGAATGTTGGTGTGACACAGGAAGTGGGACACATGGCTTCCTGTGCTACTACCTTCCTTGCTGTCATCTCTGTCTTCTGACCACTTGCTGTGTACTGGGCCCAGGGTCCCTGAGTGACTAAGTCAAAGGCAACAGGACCCTACTTGACTCTCCACCTTAAGAGGGTCCTTCCCCTGGTCTTATTCAGAATTCTTTCTAGCCAACAAAGCCTGACTATTATTTTTTGCAATGAATTTGTAGATACTATATCGGTAATTACAAGCTAACTATGCTAGTTTTTTTTTCTCTTTATATTCCTTCCAAAAATTCTAATTCTCCCTGAGAAAAAGACTATGTCTGACTAAATAGAAGAGTGGTTATGTATAAAGAATTGCAAAGGAAAGACAGAAAAAAGGAAGGAAGGAAGGAAGGTAGGAGGGAAGGAAGGAAAAATAGCACAATATTTTTGACAACATGATTTCATTATATCAATTATATTTAATAAATGAAAAAAACTGAATCAAAGTAAATTACAGAAAAGCAGCTAGGAAGGCAAAACAAAACAAAACAAGTTGGAAGAAGAATGTTTATGAAGACGGGGGACTGGCAAAGGCCAGAGAAGGCTAGAGATAGTATAGCACATTTAAGGTGAGGTAGGAGTGATAAACATGAGGCTGGAACTGTAAGTTGGGGTCAGATGCTGAAAGACCTTACAAGCCATGCAAAGGGGATAGATAGTATTGTCCTGAGTACAACAGTTAGGCACCCTATGGCTTTAGGAAGGGGAATGACATGATGACTCTTATGTGAAGAGAGGGTGGAAGGGACTAAGACTGGAGGTGGAGAGAACAGTTAGGAGTTTATTTCAAGAATCCAGACCAGAAATGAGGGTGGCTTAGACCCAGGTAGTGGCAGAAGGGTTAGAAAGAATGTGGTGGCTCAGGGAGTCTAATTCCTGAAAGGGTATCTGCAACAAGATACATTTCAGGTCTTAGGAGAGCAGCTACAAGGGTGGGTCTTAGGACTGGATCACTTAAGCAAATGAGGATTCCAGATTATATATGTGATTTAAAAACAACTGATGCCTGGCAACAAAAGCAAAAGTAGACAAATGAGATTGCATCAAACTCAAAAGCTTCTGCACAGCAAAGGAAACAACAGAATGAAGAGACAACTCCACAGAGTGGGAAAAAATATTTGTAAGCCATACATTTGATAAGGGGGTTAACATCCAAAATATATAAGGAATTCAAACAACTCATCATCAAGAAGGCAACCTGATTAAAACATGGGGAAGCTCTTCCCATAAGCTATCTGAGGTGATCTGTGAAAATAATTCACTATTCACTTGACTCAGAAAGTTCCAGAAAATCATGCTCACTTAGGGGTTCAACTATTCATGTTCACTTTAAAAACACTGGTGAAACTATCCAGGCCATCAAGGGTAAGCATATATGAAAATCCACCAAGTATCTGAAAGATGTCACTTTACAGAAGCAATGTATACCATCTCAATATTACCATGGTGAGTGTGTCCAGTCTGAACAGTGGGGCTGGACACAGGATTGGTGGTCCAAAAACAGAGATGAATTTTTGCTGCACATGCTTAAAAATGCAGAGAGTAATGCTGCACTTAGGTGGTTAGATATAGATTCTCTGGCCATTGAGCACATCCAGGTGAACAAAGCATGAAGATGCACCCCCAACAGAGCTCGTGGTCAGATTAACCTGTCATGAGCCCCTTCTGCCACATGGAGGTGATCCTCACAGAATAGGAACAAATTGTTCCTAAACCAGAAGTTACAGAGAAGAAAAAGATATCCCAGAAGAAACTGAACAAATAAAAACGCTACATGGGAAGACATTCAGCATAAAATAAATGCAAATAAAAGTTTTAAAAATGAGCAAAAGAAGCCGGGCTCGGTGGCTCAGCCTGCAATCCTGCGCCTTTGGGAGACTGAGGTGAGTGAATTGCCTGAGTCCGCGGGTTCGAGACCCGCCTGGGCAGCGAGACCTCAGCTCTACAATAAATCAAAAAATCAGCCGGGCGTGGTAGCGTATGCTACTTGGAAGGCTGAGGCGGAAGGATCGCCAGAGCCCAGCAGGTGAGGCTGCAGTGGCCGGGAGTGGCCACTGCACTCCAGTCTAGGTGACCAAGTGAGACTCCAAAAAAAAAAAAAAATGAGCAAAAGACTTGAATAGACATTTCTCAAAAGAAGACACACAAATGAGCCGGGCATGTTGGCTCATACCTGTAATCCTAGCACTGTGAGTGGCTGAAGCTGGAGGATAAATTGAGCTCAGGAGTTCAAGACCAGCTTGGGCAACATAGTGAGACCTCATCTCTATTAAAATAATTTTAAGCCAGGCTCAGTGGCTCAGCCTGTAATCCCAGCACTTTGGGAGGCTGAGGTGAGTGGATTGCCTGAGCCCGCGGGTTCGAGACCCGCCTGGGAAACTTGGCGAGACCTCATCTCTACAATAAATCAAAAATTAGCTGGGCGGGGTAGCACGCGCCTGTAGTTCCAGCTACTTGGAAGGCTGAGGCGGAAGGATCGCCGGACCCCAGCAGATCGAGGCTGCGGTGGCTGGGAGCGGCCACTGCACTCCAGTCTGGGTGACCGAGTGAGACTCCAACTAAAAAAACAAACAAAATAATTTTTAAAATATTTATACACATAAATATATGTATGTGCATGTATAAATATATATACATATTTTATACATGTATATAAATGTATATACATTTATTATACATAAATATATACATAAATAAGTCTCAGGAGGAGGGGGCCTCTCTTATGTTGCCAGAACACCCTCTACTTAACCTTCTAACCACATTTATCACACTCATATATTTCTCTTTATTCCCTATTACACTGTCAGTTCTTTGGGAGCAGGAAGTCTTTTCACTGTATTTTATGCTCAACAAATATACAGAATTTTATACATATTTATGTATAATAAAAAAGAATACACACAAATGGTCAACAGGTTCATAAAAATATGCTCAATATCAATGAGATATAACCTTACATCTGTTAGATTGGCTATTATCAAAAAGACAAAAGATAAGTGTTGGTGAGGGTTGTGAACAAAGGGGAAACGTTGCACACTATTGGTGAGAATGTAAATTAGTACAACCATTATGGAAAACGGTATGGAGGTTGCTCGAAAACTAAAAATACAACTACCATGTGATCCAGCAAACTCACTACTGGGTATGTATCCAAAGAAATTAAAATCAGTATGTTGAAGAGACATCTGCATCTCCATGTTCATTGCTGCATTATTCACAATAACCAAGATACAGAATTAACCTAGGTGTCCAAGAATGAATGACCAGAGAAAGAACTGTGGAATATACAATGGGATACTACTTAACCTTTAAAAGGAAGAAAGTTTTGTTATTTTCAACATGGATAAAACTGAAGGACATTATTTTAAGTGAAATAAGCCAGGCACAGAAAGACAAATGCTGCATGATCTCACTTATATGTGGAATCTAAAAATGTTGAATTTATAGAAACAGAGGGTAGCCTAAGGTTATCATAGGTCAGGGGTGGGGGTACGGAGGGAATGGGGAGGTATTGGTCAAAGGGTACAAAATTTCAGTTAGACAGGAAGAATAAGTTTTTGAGATCTAGTACATAGCATGGTGACTATAGTTTGTAATAATGTATTGTATATTTCAAAATCGCTGAGAGTAAATTTCAAATGTCTCAGCACAAAGAATAAGTGAGGCCATGGATATGTTAATTGGCCTTATTTAATCATTCCACATTGTATACTTACATGAAAACATAACACTGTAACCCTTAAATATATACAATTACTATCTGCTGATTTAAAAAGGAAAAAAGAAAAAAGTGAGTTGGAGAAAAAAACTTTTAAAAAGAGAAGGAAAGAGTAGTTAAAAAACATACCAACTAATGCATCATTTTTAAGAATCAGTTATTAGCCGGGCTCGGTGGCTCAGCCTGTAATTCCGTGACTTGGGAGGCTGAGGTGAGTGGATTGCCTGAGCCCACGGGTTCAAGACCCGCCTGGGCAACTTGGTGAGACCTCATCTCTACAATAAAAATAAAAAGTCAGCTGGGCGTGGTAGCGCGCGCCTGTAGTTCCAGCTACTTGGAAGGCTGAGGTGGAAGGATCGCCGGAGCCTAGCAGGTCGAGGCTGCGGTGGCCAGGAGCAGCCACTGCACTCCAGTCTGGGTGACAGAGTGAGACTCCAACTCAAAAAAAAAAAAAGATTCAGTTATTTAGGGTAATGTTTTACATTTTCTCAATGGAGAATGATAAAGATTGCCTCTAAAAATCTATAGTATCTGTCTAAAAAATTATTCTCATTGACTTCACAAGTTTTTCAGTTAGCATTGATAAACAAAATAATCAAATCAGCACTTAATTATGAAATAAAAAATTTTAATTGAGAAATATTAAAGTAACTTACTGCCATTGATATGTACAACCGGATCTGATTTTTCAAAAATAGGTATTATGGTTTTATCAAGTGATAAAAACGCACAATAAAGAAAAAAATGGATGAAATTCCTGTTTATGATTTAATTCCATTTGTTAGGTGTATTGACATAGCAAGATTTCCAGGACTAAAGTGGGGGGGCGGAGTTGTAGAACAGTTCTTATAGTATGATCCTATTTATGAATAAATAAACTAACATAAAACAATATCAGAGTATGTATATGTGCATATATATGTATGTGAATGCATAGAAACAGGTGTGAAAGAATTCCCACCAAGTTGTTAACTGTTTTGAGAAGGGAAGTGGGACCTGGCATGGTAGGTCAGTATAGGAGGACTTTAATATTTCACTTTATATATAGTAGAATATCATTTACTCAGAATTTTCAGTATCTGAATTATTCAGGATAAGCAATGCTTCTGGAATTCAAACATCTAACTATTAAAAATGGTTTTAAAGAGACAACTAAAATAAACTAAAACTATGTTAAGCATCTGCTACCATAAGTAAAACAGATTCATTTTATTTATTGAGTTTTGCATGAAAATCAGAATTTGCAGTATCTACTCATGGTCTTTTTCAAAATGACAGAAAAGCAATTGACAGTGATGAAAATAAAAATAGAGAATTTTAACTTGTCAGGAAATTATTGTTGGTCCACTGGGTATGAAAAACATCAGTGATTTTTGTCTGGGGTTGTTTTAGAGCTAAGGTCGATGGATCAACTGTCTTTGAAAAGTTCTGTTGGGGTGTGGTGGCTCAAGCCTGTAATCCCAGCACTATGGGAGGCCTCATCTCTACAATATGTCAAAAATTAGCCGGGCGTGGTAGCACACACCTGCAGTTCCCACTACTTGGAAAGCTAAGGCAGAAGGATCTCCTGAGCCCAGCAGGTCAACACTGGGGTGGCCGTGAGTGTGTCATTGCATTATAGCCTGGGCAGCAGAGTGAGACTCTGACTCAGAAAAAAAAAAAAGAAAAAGAAAAAGAAAGAAAAGAAAAGTTCTGTCAGAGTCAGTTCCTTGCCCATGCTACACCTTTCCCTTTGACATTTTCCAAGACCTTCCCATCAGTAGTCAGTGACCTTTGTTCCTTAAAATGTACACACTATGAAATGGCCTCTGCTCTGGAATACTCTGGCTTATCAGTTCCAACTTGGCTCATTCATTCACCCTGCATGCATTTGCATAGATTGGGCCACTGTGTCATCACCACTTGGTCGTTGCACCCAACGGTCCAAGCCATTACTGTGAACCCTACACTGTAGCAAATGTTTCTCAGTCATTTAGGTAGGGTTATATACTGTATGTAAGTCTGCTTGTATCATAAACATTTTTTAAATACAAAGGAAGGTTTAAAAATATCTGAAAGGTGTTACTGACATTGCTTAGTCCCTGCCCATCATCTGATATAAATAATCTGATAAACTATATACCCTCTTTTGTTAGAATTCTTAACCTCTTTTTCTGATTTCTAGGAAATTACTTCGCGAAAGATGCCATCTATTCCCACAAAAATTGCCCGTACGATGCCAAAAACACCGTTATGTTTGCAGCCCGAGTCCTGGTTGGAGATTTCATTGAAGGAAATAAGATGTACACAAGTCCGCCTCCACTGTACGATAGCTGTGTGGATACTAGGTTGAATCCCTCCGTTTTTGTCATCTTTCAGAAAGATCAAATTTATCCAGAATACGTGATTGAATATACTGAAGCAGACAAAGCCTGTGTAATTAGTTAGATCTGATAAATGCACTGTTGTAAGGATACCATAACCGTTCTGGGTCCTTACAGAATCAAATTGCCCCAAATAGTAGTTAAACTTTTATATTTCCTTGCCCAGCTATCTACTGTCTTAGATCATTGGTTCCCAAACTGTGCTACACACTGGAATCATCTGGGAAGCTTTAGAAAATTCTGATACCCAGGCTGTACCCCATGCCAATTAAATAATCATTTCTGGGAGCCAGACCATTGTATTTTTTAAAGCTCTCCTGTTGATTCCAATGTATTGGAAAGTTTGCACTGTCTTAGATGGAACTGGTAAAGGCTGACTTCTAAATTTTCTATAATTGCAGCAATCTTTCTCTCTCATCTAGTCTTTTAGTTTACTATATGGCATGGCTTTGTTTTGGTTAAATTGAAAGAAAATTAGTGTGAGAAATTAGAGAAATCTAATAATACTTATTAAAATAAGGACATAAGACATCACAGCCTTATATGAAAAGCTGGGGGGGAAATGCTTAGGGACATACGATGAAAAAAAGTAAAAAGCAACATTTAAATGCTGTTACAGACATAAGTGTAATACTATACCTGATCTTTGTGATGAACTGATTGGGGGCACACATTTCTTTAGCTCTACGTTATTTAGGGAACAGACTCCATCCTGGTTGACTCTTTCTGGAATGCAGTAATAAGAGCTACCAAGTGTGGCTCAAAGAGGAACAACCAACTGGAGTTAATTGCCCATTTGGGTTCTTTATATCGTTATGACAAAGTAGATATGTATGCTCTAATTAATGTGAGTACAGAGAAGGCTTTCCTCAGGTTAGGCTTTCATGAAAGTATCTTTATTTCGAGGACACTGAGGTGCAGTAACCAGATTCACACAGACCTGACTGATAAATGCGAGTAATACTGTAGTTGTTTGCTGGGGCAGATGTGCCTCACCAAGAAATTAGGAGCAGGGCCATCCCCACTAAAGGACGGGACCCTAAGGAGACGAGATTTGTTTCCTGGTGAGCACAGACTCAGAACAAAGAACTCGATGTCCCAAAAAGGCCTTGTGCCTATGAAGGGCTTCTTTTTCTAAATATAATGGATTGTATAGAATTGTAATACAATCGGTTTTTAGAGCAGGTGAGGTGATTGGACAAATATTTTCTTATTATAAATTGTGTTTCTCCTTCTAATTGTCCTTGTTCAACATTCCTTACCAGTTGCCAAAATTTCCTGTTTTAATCCCTTCCAGCAAACATATTACACATAATTAATTAGTATTAGAATTGATTTTATATTAGTCAGATTTTAGATGAGCACAAAGATCTCCACAACTTCTTGGTTTAAAGGGCTCTGGCAGTAACATATACATAGAGATGTTTTTAGAGGAGGGTCATCTTCTGAGAGGCTTGCCACAAATGTTTATTTTCACTCATTTTTCTCATGGTAACTCCTATTTTGGAGTGTTTATCTCCTGACCTTGGCTCTCACATTGTAGAGGTGCAACATGTCCAGCTTTTTCCAATTACCCATCAGATACCACTAGTTGGATATCTCACAAGCATCTCTGACTCAGCGTGCCTCCTCCACACAAGTCTCTTACTCCTCCTTATTCTGTGTATAAGTAACTGATCTCACTATCCACCCATTTGCCCAAACAGAAGTCCAAAAGTCATCCTTGACTCCTTGCTTTTCCTCCCAATCAGCACACATCTGAGCAGTTTCCCAAGTCCAGTTTTGCCTCTGATGTACTTTCTTTTCTTTTCTTTTTTTTGAGAAAGCAAAATTTATTGAGAGGACAAAAAAGCTCCCAGAGTGGAAGGGGACTCTAGGGCATTGCCCTCTGATGTACTTTCAAAACACAAATCTGATCAACTCTTTAGGATAAAGTTTAAAACCATCATCATAGCCCCACATGATCATTTCCTTTCCTACCCTTCTACCATGTATTTTCTTCTGCACACACCACTCTGGCTTTCTTTCAGTTCTGAGGTATCCATTTCCAGTTCTGTGATACCCATCTCTCCCATTTTCAGTTCTGTGGTTACCCATTTCCCCTATTTTCAGTTTTGTGGTAGCCATTTTCTTTCAGTTCTGTGATACCACCCGTTTCTAGTTCAGTGGTTCTCAATAGCACTTCTGCCTTTTTTTTAAAACAACAAATACTAATATGTCTTCTTTATTATCCTCAAAATCCAATTGGAGGTAATATGCTCTACCTACACACAATTTTAGAAACAAATTAAAAATTAAGTACAATTTATATCAACATAAAAGGGAAATAAAAGGTATATAACTTGGGCACAACTATACTAGAAGACTTAATGAAGTAGTCAGATGCTTATATCTACTTATAATAAATAAATCTGAACTTAAAAGAAGGTAGGAGTTCAGAAGCTATTTTGTACAAAGCCTGGGAAAATGAAAAAAGCAGGGATATGAGTGGACATTAGAATAAAAACTAGAGATACAATGACTTATTTGCATATGATAGTGCTTATTTATATATGATAGGAGAAATAACGGAATAATCTTAATTGAAATAAAGATACTATGCAAGAAAATTTACAGGTTGTCGAAGTGGAGAAAATGAGGATATATTATATTCTTGCAGACGAGCTGTAGGTCATACATGAATGTCTAGTGAGACATTCAAAATTCGTATAGGGTGCAGAGTAATTTCATATTGTGAGGAACTGTCCAATGTATTGCAAGATGTTTGACATACTTGGCTCTCACATACTAAATGCCAGAAGCGCCCCCGCCCCCACCCCAGTCATGGTGACAACCACAAACCCTATCAGACCTATTCGCCCTTTTCAGAGCAGATATTTTTAAACATCCTCTTTGCTGTTCTGAAATGGCTCATAGGTAATACAATCATTTTCCTAAAAAATCAATTTAGTACCCTAACTCTAATTATAATGGAGAAATAGAAAGTAGGAAATTTGTAATGAAAATAAAATGAATTTCAATATGTAAAGGCTCAAACATGACTATGTTATAAGACCTAAAATAAATATTTACCCTTATTGAATAGGTTTGGGTTTAAGAGCTGATCAGAGGTTACTTCTGTGAAGAAGTACAGGAAGATGAAAAATTAGAGGTACAGGAAGGCACTGGAATGAAACCAGTATCAGGGTAAGTCATAATAGACCATACACTTTATCTGGATATGGTAAAGGAAAGAGTGAAATTACCTTACTTAAAGATAATGGGACAAGAAAAATTACAGATTGTCTCAGAGGAAACAAATGAGTTATATACTCTCAGGCAAACTGTAGGTCCTACATAAATGCCCATTGGGGCATTAGAAAGTCGTACAGGGTACAGAATAATTCTTCGTTGTGTGGGACTAACCTCTACACTGCAGGACATCTGTGATTCCTGACTTCATTCACTCGATGCCGGGAATAGTCTGCAATTATTATGAAACCATCAACAACCCATTCATTTCCAAAATGCCACAATGAGAACCACTGACCTAGTTAATGTCTCACAACCTTAGATGAGCGCAACTGTTATTTCCACGAGAGTCCTTCTACGAAATAGGTCAGATCCTTGTTAAACTGCTGGTTTTTAAAATACTTTGCACTTTGTTTTGTTCATTTTTAGTATCTATCCAGCTTGAAATTATCTGCTTTGGCGTTGGAATGTAAGCCCCCTGAGGGCCGAGTCAATCTGTCTTGTTCACTATGCTTTGCCTGATGCCCAGCTGGGTGCTGCATATGCTGCTACATTGGATAAATTTTGTTGACTGAATTAAGCTCAACTATGTACATTTCTGTAGTTGAGTTGTACTGCTTCTTGTTCTTATTCGAGCTTAATTTGAACTTTCTAATAAAAATAAGAAATTTGTTCTGCTGCCATTATTTGTTCTATTTCTAGGTATTTCCAAAAGTTCATTAACTGCAGATACCAGTTTATTCAGTGGAGGAGTGATGATGTGTTTTGCCCCTTCTAGCTTTAACATTCCAGGGCTTGGGTAGGATGCCTTTTTAATATACTGCCAAGATGAGGCAGGGTGGTGGTGATGGAGCCCACACCTAGTTGGCCCATCTTGTGTCTGGGGACTTATAGAGAAAGAAGGGCTGGAGGCTCTGGACACACTTTCCTCCCATGGAGACAGGGATGAAACAGGGTCAGGCAGAGGCACAAATATGACAAATGTAAATGGTTATAAGCAAAATTATCATATCAGTCACTCCTCCTTTAAAAGCCCTTTGCCACACTTTGCTTTTCAATTACAAATCTTTGGGTGGAGAGAGAGCAAGATAGAGAGGGAGATGGAGAGGAAGAGTGAGTTCTATGACAGCATAGATTTGATGAAGTGAAGGTAAAATTGCCATTTGACTTGGACCTCAAGGTATAGCAAACCCATTGCTGTCAAGCACCCACATTCAAATACACAAAATGCTATCAAATCAAGAATGAGCAGATATTTGGGATTGTTTAAAAGTTAATTTTTCTGTGTATTTATTTCCTTTGTCATAGTACTTCCAGAAAATCTGCCATTATCTGGTTTCTGGGTGGGCTCCTCAGTCCAGCATTTGGTGGACGCAAAGCTGGATGGCAGCTACTACTCACTAACATCTTGGCTGCTGTGAAGGTAGCTGCCATGAAAGGCAATGCTGGGATGAGTGCTGAGGGTATGTGCTGGGGGCCACTGGGCTATGTTCCAGAACATGGCTTGGAAAGAGAGCAGAGGATAACAGGTAGGTTTCATTTAGAAGGTTAAGAACAGAGCAGATGAACAGTCCCTGGGATGTCCTGTTCAACACCCTGTGCTACAGATGTGTGCCGGAGTGATCATCAGCTTGAGGATAAGCTTCAGGTCCAAGTGGGAGGACACTTCAGAAGTTTGTAAGAGCTGCTTAAGTCCTAAAAGATCCAATCCTAAAATACCATCCCCAATCTCAACCTTCTGTTTCTCTTTTCCATTCCCTTGTGAACCTGTCTGTCATTTAATGTGTCCCTCTTGTCCCTGAAACTCCATGTTCCTCAATAAGTAGTCTATTCTGGGATCTTTCTTTTTTTCCTCTCTCTACCCTTCCCCATGAGTGGTCTTATTTATTCCCAGACTTCAGGTACACACACTTCTGACTCCAGGCTCTCTGCCTCTGCTGAGGGGGTCAAATAACTTGCACAAGGTGTCGTGGCTAATGAGTAACAGAACCAAGACTGTGAACCCCACAGAGGTCAGCTGCAGAGCTGCAGGTTAATGTGTGTGTCTGTAGGAAAAGTCTCTACCTTTTCCCTCTCATCTCACCCTTCCCCCATTGACCCCTGCGTAGACTCCCGGTCTCTCCTCTACACAGAAGAGTCCTCCTTCCCAGTGTCCCTCTCCACTGTAATTCCTCCCTCTTCTTCAACGTTCTTTGTTGCTAAGCCACCCAACACCCCTTCCCTAGATGTCTTTGGCCTCTGTCTTCACCATCTTCAACAGCCCATTATTCACATCCATCACTCCACTGTTATCAGAGTTGCTCTGTAACTCCTCTTTCTGGAACCCTGACCCTCTGTGTTCCACCTCTGACCACGGCCTGCCTCTTCAGTGCTCTTGCTGTCTTACATTCCATACAACTATGTTCTCTGCTGACATTCAGCCCATTGTTCTGCCTCTGACCACTCTCTCCATTAACACTCGCTTTTTTTTTTTTGAGTTGGAGTCTCACTCTGTCGCCCAGACTGGAGTGCAGTGGCTGCTCCCGGCCACCGCAGCCTCGACCCGCTGGGCTCCAGCGATCCTTCCGCCTCAGCCTTCCGAGTAGCCGGAATTACAGGCGCGCGCTACCACGCCTGGCTGATTTTTTTATTTTATTGTAGAGATGAGGTGTCGCCTGCCCAGGCGCGTCTCAAACCCGCGGTCCCAGGCAATCCATTCACCTCAGCCTCCCAAAGGCGCGGGATTACAGGCTGAGCCACGGAGCCCGGCTCCATTAACACTTTCAATCGCCCAAAACCTTTGACCTTAAGTCTCATTCACTTGGCAAAACCTAACAGTAAATCGATCAGATTGTTTCTACACATTGAGTTTTTAGAGAGAATTGCAGAGCTGTTTAGATACAAATTTGTGGCCCTCAACATTGGCAAGGCCCTCCCCACTGCCCATCGGTCCTACCTATCAGCATTCTCCCTTGCCACAAGTCAACTTTGTCAAACCTTTATGGCCTCCTCAAATGATTTGCCTTATACTTAAAAAAATAAAGCATGCTGGGAGCAGTGGCTCATTCCCGTATCCTAGCTGTTTGGAAGGCTGAGGTAGGAGAATCACTTGAAACCAGGAGTATAAGACCAGCCTGGGAAACATAGTAGACTCCAGCTACAGAACTTGTCTCTAGAAAAAAATTAAAAGCTAGCTGGAGGTGGTGGTACATGCCTATAGTACCAGCTGCTCAGGAGATTAAGGCAGGAGGATTGCTTGAGCTCAAGAGTTCGAAGCTTCAGTGAGCTAGGGTCATGTCATGTCACTGCACTGTAGCCTAGGTGACAGAGCAAGCCATTATCTAAAAAAAAAAAAAGAAAAGAAAAGAAAAGACAAAACAAAACTATCAGAAGAGACTTCTAGTTTTGTTTGTTGTTTTGTTTTTTGAGTCAGGGTCTCACTCTGTTGCCCAGGCTGGAGTGCAGTGGTATGATCTTGGCTCATCACAGTTTTAGTCTGCTGAGCTCAGGCTATCCTTCTGCCTCAGCCTCCCAAGTAGCTGGCACTACAGGCACACCACCACGTCCAGCTAATTTTTTTATTTTTGGAGAGATGAGGTCTCGTTATGTCACCCAGGTCAGTCTAGAATCCCTAGGCTCAAGCAGTTCTCCTGTCTCAGCCTCCCCAAGTGCTGGGGTTACGGATGTGAGCCACTGTGCCCAGCCCTTTCTTAGTTCTTGATCTTAAGCCTGTGAACTCATCTTTATATGCACTCACCCTTGACTTCTTCCCTCTTCTCTGAACAGAAGAGGTCTCTCCTCCCATCTGAGGTTCATTCTTCCACTGTGTGCTGTTCTCTCCCACTGCCTCTGGACCTCGTCCACTCAATTACCCTTCTTTCCCGTATTGTCAACTTGCTCTTCTTACTGGCTCTTTCTACTCAGCATACAACTTTTCTGTCCTACACTAAAATATCTTCCTCAATCTGTGTCTTCCTCTAATTATCCCTTTATAATTACCTTACTTATTTTCTAGAGATGGGATCCTGCTCTGTCACTCAGGCTGGAGTGAAGTGGTATGATCATAGCTCAATGCAGCCTCCAACTTCTGGGCTAAAATAATCCTTCTACCTCAGCCTCTTGAGTAGCTGGGACTACAGGCATACACCACCACGTCTGGCTAAGTTTTTATTTTTTGTAGAGACAGGGTCTTGCTATGTTGCCCAGGCTGTTGCCAACTGCTGGTCTCAAGCAATCCTGCCTTGGCCTCCCAAAGCACTGATATTACAGGCATGAGCCACCATGCCTGGCCTGATTACCTTGCTTATTTCAAAAAGTAGCCTATAGTCCCTGGATTTTTCCATTCTCTCTCTTTTTTAATCTACAGAAATCTTCCTTTTCTCATTACACTTCTGAAATAAATTTGCCTAAATCATCGATGTCCTTGCAGGCAACCTCCTCCCCATGGTATCTCACCACGCTATTTCCTCCTTGAAACCCTTCCCTCTGTGTGTCCATGAATGATGCTCATTCTCTAACTTCTCTTTATCAGGTGATATCTTAGGCTGGGATCCCTCAGAAGCCAACAGACAAGGATTGAATATAAGCAGTTTATCTGCCAGGTGCTCCCAAGAATGCTGGGAGGGGAGCAGAGAAGTGAGACCAGGAAAGGAAGGCAGCAAAGGCAGTACAGCGTGTGCTCATGAGCAGGCTGTGGCTGTGGGCAGTTGGAGCTCAAATCCACTGAGGATCCTCTGGAGACTATGGAATGCACACCTCCAGGCTGTTCCACTGAGGAATAATGAGCTGGAATACTTATTCACTGTTGGGGAGGAAAACTTTTCCTGTATCCTCTTAGGTTCTATGTCTGAGGGCTGCAAATGCTGCAGGAGAAAAAACCCCAAGGTTTATTCACATGCATATGAGAGAGCACAGGAAGTGACTTCTAAACCACCAAAGGTGAGGATTTTTTACCTAACTTTATGGGCAGGGAGCAAAAAAGCTTCTCTGGGAAGAACAAATGGGTTTCTAGGGGAACAAACAGGAAATAAGGAGGTTTGTGATAATGTTTGTTTTGCAGGTGAGAGTGGTCTTCTCTTTCATGTCTATAAACCCCTGAAAAGGGGATGTATTTCAGCCTCACTCCCAGAAGCTCCTCCTTTTAGTGAAGTGAAGGAAGCTCCAACTCCAACAAGGCTTCCTTCCTATATCTGCTGGATGTTAAATGTGTTTCATTTCAAATAGTCCTCATACCAACTCTGGGGGTCTGAATATATCCTGGTACCTCCAATTCCTCAACATCTCTGGCTCAGGGCTCTTCCTGGAAGTGTTAGCTCCTTGGTAACTCCAGTCTGTCTCTGTTGTTGGTCACTCAATTGTTCTGCTGGAAAAAGACCTGAGGTAGAAAGTTCAGGTGCAGATGCTGAGTGCCAGTTTCCTTCAGATTTTTCTCTTCCTCCCTCTGCTTCCTTAATATTGGTATTGCCTATGGTTCTATTCTCCCACCTCTGCTTCCCACAGTCTTCACTTTTGCTTTGTGATCTTCTCACCTCTCACAGCTTCGGTTACCTCATACTCTGATGTCACACAGACCTATATCCCTTCCTGTCTCCTCTCCCCTAAAACCTAGACCTGGACATCTAACTCAACTGCCTACTGAGCATCTTACCTTCGACTGTCCACAGGAAATTCAACACAACAAAAATTGGGATTATAGTTCTGTTAGGTCAAAACCCCAGCAGGGCCTTCAAAATGTTAGGTCAGACTAGACGGGAGTCTGTGATCTGGTGCTGCTTGAATGATGCAAAGAATTGCACAGAAGGATTGGAAAATATAGTTTACTTAGAAAGCAAATTAGAAAGAGAGAGTGGAGATTCACCTCTCCAAGGTAGGGGAGGGGCCAAAGCTAGGAAGCATGGTGGCCATAACTCAAAAAGCCACATGGCCTGACCAGATAAGGATAGCAAAGCAATGGTCAATGGCTGCTCAAGAGTGAATGCTTTTCAACCTTCCCTTTTATGGGGGCAGGTCATTAAGGTGATTTGGTGGTGGTCTGTTCCATGTCATCACAAGGGGTCAGGTAAGCACAAGTACTGACATCAGGTGATGGACAGCAGGCAGAAGGGTGGGCTATTTTTCACATAATATTGCCATGTTGATGGGGTCTGTGTCATGAAGGTCACTGAAGAGCTAATTAGGTTAACTTGTTTACAAAACAAGCTGGGGAGGGATTCTAAAACAATTATCAATACCTACCTCTGAGAAACCAGTTCTGTCCTTGGCTAGTGATTGGAGGGTAAATTAAAGTGAACTGTTAGAAAAACATGACAAAGCTAAGCAATGTTAAAACGGCTGCTCTTTGGCTATATCAACTCCATCTTGGTCCTTTCAAGTCCCTCAAATTCTTCTCTTCTTGTCTAATTATTCCCTTTGTTGTCCGGCTTTTCTAGAAACACATTCTTCTTATTGCTGCCAGGGCTATTTCCAAAAACACCTATCCTACAATATGGCCAAGCACTGTTTGAGGTGGTGGGGATACAGCAAACAGCAACGAACAAGACAAACGTAATTCCTGCTTTCATGAGTCTGAATTCTACAAATAAATATATAAATAAACAAGAAAGAAGAAAATATCAGTTCCATGTAGAGAACGGGGTGCTACTTTAGACTGGGAGGACAGGAAAGGCTTTGCTAAAGAGAAGACATTTAAGCTCAGAGCTATGGGACACAAACGAGGGGTCCATGCACAGATCCAGCAAAGTCTTCTAGGTAGAGAAATCATGTCACTCCTCAGCTGAAAATGCTTTCGTGGCTTCCCAAAGTTCAAATTTCTTAGTATGGCAGAAACGGTCTTCTGGCATCTGGCCAGTTACTGTCCTCTCCAACTTCTTTACATCACATGACATGAACCCATTTCATCCTCAGAAGCACCTTAGAAGGTAGGAAGCTGGTTGGCTCTCTTGTTCATCTTAATACCGTCACTGCATTAGCAGTTGGCTCAATGAATGTTCAAGGTGTTGGGCAAAAAGCATAGATGCTCGATAGATGTATGGGTCTAACCCAGTGCTGCCCAACAGAAATATCAAGTAAGGCACATTTGTACTTTAAAATTTTCTCATTTATTGGGAGTGGATATGATGTGGGAGCAGACAAGCACTGTCACTGTAGTACACCATGAGTAAAGGCCCCAAGCAAAGGCAAGGTCTCGCTTAATGGCCCCAAGATCATAGGCAAGGTCTTGCTTGGTAACTCTGCATCCTAGCCAAAGGCGAGGGATGCAGCCTGCTACACGGTGTCTGAGATGTCCACACATCCAGGTGCACATAGTGTAAATAAAGCATTAACCACAAGATAATCTTGAAACAACTGGCCTTTAGGTAGCAACAAAATTTCGTTATGGGTCCCTCACAGACCTTGAATCCCTTCCAACTTCCTTTGTGCTTAATTATAAAATAAACATGCTGAGTTAGTTCGGGGCCACTTCTCCTCCATCAGAGGAGGGTGTCCCACCTGGACCCAGCTTTTCTGTATGTCTTTGTGTCTGTGTCTTTCTAAATCTCTCGTCGCTCTCTCTCGGGACCCTCAAGGCAGCCGTGCGGGCCGCGGCACATAGTTATGAGGCTGTCACATTTTATTTAACTGAATATATCCAAATATTATCAATTTAACTTGTGATTCACATTGGATTATTGAGATTTTTTTTTTACTTTTTTTTTTGTTCATTCTCAGTCCTCAAACCCAGTGTGTGCATTTCTGTCACCTCTCAGTTCGGACTAGCACATCAGCCACAGGTGGCCAGTGGCCAACTCCTCAGAGCCTGTCCTGATTCACCTGCTACCATCTTACCTGTTTCATCTTCTAGCCTCTTACCTGCTAGCTGGCCTTTGGTGACTCCCCGCTACGCAAGCCCCTCAAGACCAGGACTCACTTTGAACGTGCCTGCCAAGAGCAGGGCTTAGTGAACGCTGCCCCTGCCTGAGTCCACGGCCAGGAGAAAGCGCAGGCCCCGGTCGCCGCTCCCTCCAGCCCCCGCATGCCCCAGCCCAGCCTTGCCCGGCCTGGCCCCCTCCTCAGGCCCCGCCCTCGTCCAGACCCTGCCCGGAGGTGGCTGGAGGCGGGGACGCGACTGGGAGGAGCCAGCCCGCCTCGGCGTTGCGCGCGCAGGGCCGGGGCAGCAGACCATGGCGGAGCCCACGGTGTGCTCCTTCCTCACCAAGGTGCTGTGCGCCCACGGCGGCCGTATGTTCCTGCCGGACCTGCGCGGCCACGTGGAGCTGTCGGAGGCCAAGCTGCAGGACGTGCTGCGGCGGGCCGGGCCGGACCGCTTCCTGCTGCAGGAGGTGGCGGCGAGGGAGGATCCCGGGGACGCTGAGGCAGAGGCCGAGGCGGCCGGCGCGGGCGGGAGCGGCGCCTCCGCCTGGAGGGTGGTGGCCGTGTCCTCCGTGCGCCTCTGCGCCCGCTATCAGCGCGGCGAGTGCCAGGCCTGCGACCAGCTGCACTTCTGCCGCCGGCATATGCTGGGCAAGTGCCCCAACCGGGACTGCTGGTGAGGGGCGGCGGGCCGGGCGGAGGTGGGGACTGGCGGCTGGGGGCGCGTGCCGAGCGGGAGGAGAAGGGAGGGGGCGGCGGCGGGGCGTGAGCGCAGTGCGCGGGCGGCGGGCCTGCCCGCCCAGATGGAAGCCGAAGAGGGGCTTTGGTCCGGGGCAGGACGGGGCTGGACTGCTCCCTAGCTCAGGCACTTCCTGGGCGGAAAGACGCCAAGGTCCTCCACTGCGGTCTTAACCTCCCCCTGCCAGTGGGGTTGCTGCTCCCGCCCCTTGATCCTTCACAAAGCAGCTGATTTAAGCTGGCATTGGGACGTTTGAGTTTGGAGCATTGGTGGATCCTATGAGGTCAGTGGACCCTTGAACCAGAGATTGCCGTTTCCACACGTCCACTCTGCACCCTCTACGTTTAACAACCCTGAGCGTGTCTGACCCTGGGAAACCGCCGCCTGTATGTATGGTTTGGGCGAGGTCCTGTGGCTCCAGACTGCCAGAGCCGGGATCTGAGGCCCTTCCTGTGCTCCACAGCCCCAGACGTTCTTGGTGGATTCTAGCCAAACCCCGCCAAGTGGGGCGGGGTTGGGAAGGGATTGGGGGGGCACTATCTTTTGAACGTTGGTGGACTGTAGGGGTGGGTGGCTGTTTAGGGTGGAGAAGGCCAGATCCTCAGTCAAGGCAGCTGATTGGGAGAAGGAATACCCTTGGCTTTAAAGAATCCTGAAAATAAAAATTAACCGGGGTGGGGAGTTGTTTCGATCCAATTTTCTCTTTTTCCCTTATTTTAAAAGCTTTAGGGGGTACACATAGTTTTTGGTTACATGAATGCATTGTGTGGTGGTGGAAAAGTATGGACTTTAAGTGTACTCACCACCCCCACCTGTGCACATTGTACCCACGGGTGATTTTTCATTCCTTCACCCCTTTCCACCCTCCCCCTTCTGAGTCTCCAGTGCCCATGATACCATTCTATAAGCCTGTGCAGATTCTTAGTTAAGCTCCCACTTATCAGTGGATGTTTGGTTTTCTCTTCCTGAGTTAGTTCACTTTGGATCAGTGCGGTGTTTGGTTTTATCTTCCTGAGTTAGTTTCACTTAGGATGATGTTCTCTAGTTCCATCCAAGTTGCTGCAAAAGACGTTATTTCATTCTTTTTGATGGCTGGATTGTATTCCATAGTGTATATATACCTCATTTTCATTATCCACTGATTGGTTGATAGGCATTTAGGTTGATTCTACATCTTTGCAATGGTGAATTGTGCTGCAATGAACATACGGATGCAGGTGTCTGTTTTTTTTTTGTTTTTTGTTTTTGAGTTGGAGTCTCACTCTGTCTCCCAAGCTGGAGTGCAGTGGCATGCTCATGGCCACCACAGCCTTGACCTGCTGGGCTCAGGTAAACCTTCCGCCTCAGCCTTCCAAGTAGCTGGAACTACAGGCATGTGCCACCAAACCTAGCTGATTTTTTGATTTTTCATAGATGAGGTCTCATCAAGTTGCCCAGTCTGGTCTTGAACCCGCGGGCTCAGGCAGTCCTCTCACCTCAGCTTCCCAAAGTACTGGGAATATAAGTGTAAGCCACAGTGCCCAGCCCAGGTGTCTTTTTTTTATGTAACGACCTCTGTTCCTTTGGGTAGATCAAATGGTGCATCTACTTTTAGTTCTTTGATAAATCTTCATACCGATTTCTATAGTTTATACTAATTTACACTCCCATCAACAGTGTATAAGCATTCCTTTCTCATTGCTTCTGCACCAGCATCTATTTTTTTTTTTATTTTTAAATGATGGCCATTCTAACTGGTATAAGGTCTCATTGTGGTTTTCGTTTGCGTTTCCCTGATGATTAATAATGTTGAACAGTTTTTCTTTTAAAGATGTGGTGTACAATTCAGGATTAGGTAAATAAATGATCATTGTATAGGCAAAGTTTGAGCCTCTCTTTGTTTGCCTGGCTTGAGATCAGTTATCTTTATTGATGTTATGTGCACCCTCCTCCCTCCCACTACTGCCAATCCTTAAAGTATTATGGTAAATGTTCAGGGTCAGATCTGCTTACGAGTGATAATATGTGGTACTCAGTTCTTTGTTTCTGTGATACATCACTGAGTATGATACACTCTAAATCCATCCAAGTTACTGTGAAGTCCATATGTTTGTCCTTCTTTATGGCTGTATAATATTCCACCGTGTATATGTGTACTCATTTTAAAAATCCAGTCCGGTTGAGCATTTTTTTTTTTTTTTTTGAGTTGGAGTCTCACTCTGTCGTCCAGACTGGAGTGCAGTGGCCGCTCCCGGCCACCGCAGCCTCGGCCTGCTGGGCTCCAGTGATCCTTCCGCCTCAGCCTTCCGAGTAGCTGGAATTACAGGCATGCGCCACCACACCCAGCTGATTTTTTTTTTATTTATTGCAGAGATGAGGTCTCACTGCCCAGGCGGGTCTCGAACCCGCGGGCTCAGGCAATTCACTCACCTCAGCCTCCCAAAGGCGCGGGATTACAGGCTGAGCCACCGAGCCCGGCTCGGTTGAGCATTTTTAAATAAGTTTGTTGGCCATGGTATATCTTCTTTTGAGAGATGTCTGTTCATGTCATTTGCCCTCTTTTTTAATGGGGTTATTTGCTTTTTTCTTGTTGATTTGTTTGAGTTCTCTGTAGTTTCTAGATATTAGTCCTTTGTCAGATGCATATTGTCATATGCATGTACGTTGCCTATTTGCTCTGTTGATTATTTCTTTTGCTGTGTAGAAGCTTCTTAGTTTAATTAAGTCCCACTTATTTATTTTTGCTTAAGTTGCATTTGCTTTTGGCGGTTTAGCCATAAATTATGTGCTTAGGCCAATGTCCAGAAGAGTTTTCCTAGGTTTTCTTCTAGGATTTTTATGGTTTCAGGTCTCACTTTTAAGTCTTTGATTCCTCTTGAGTTAGTGTTTTTATATGGAGAGAGATAGGGATCAAGTTTCGTTTTTCTGCAGTAGCTATCCAGTTTTCCCAGCACCATTTGTTGAATAAGGTGTCTTTACCCAGCGTATGTTTTGTCTGCTTTGTCAAAGATCAGTTGTTTTGTTTTTTTTTTGAGTTGGAGTCTCACTCTGTCACCCAGACTGGAGTGCAGTGACCGCTCCTAGCCACTGCAGCCTTGACCTGCTGGGCTCTGGCAATCCTTCCGCCTCAGCCTTCCAAGTAGCCGGAACTACAGGCGTGTGCTACCACGCCTGGCTGATTTTTTTTTTTTTTAATTGTAGAGATGAGGTCTCACCAAGTTGCCCAGACGGGTCCCGAACCCGTGGGCTCAGGCAGTCCACTCACCTCAGCCTCCCAAGGTGCGGGATTACAGGCTGAGCCACTGTGCCCAGCTCAGTTGGTTGTTAAGTATTTGGGTTTATTTCTGGATTCTCTGTTCTGTTCCATTGTTCCATGTGTCTGCTCTTGTATGAGTACCATGCTGTTTTGGTTACTGTATCCTGGTAGTATAATTCAGTCAGGTAATGTGATGCCTCCAGCTTTGTTTTGCTGAGAATGGCTTTGACTATTGTGACTGTTTTTTGGTTCCATATGAATTTTAGGACTGTTTTTTCTAATCCCATGAAAAATGATGGGAAATCATAGGGATTGTGTTGAATCTATAGATTACTTTGTGTAATATGGTCATTTTAACAATGTTGATTCTTTTTATCCATCAGCTGGGGTGTCTCTCCATTTGTTTGTGTCCTCTGCAATTTCTTTCATCAGTGTTTTATAGTCCTCCTTATATAAGAGCTCTGTCATCTAGGGTTAAATATATTCCTAGGCTGTTTACCTTTTTGGCTACTATTGTAAATGGAATTGAGTTCTTGATTTGATTCTCAGCTTGGTTGCTATTGGTGTATAGCAGTGCTAATGATTTGTGTGTGTTGGTTTTGTTTCTTGAGGCTTTACCAAATTCATTTATGAATTCCAAGAGTCTTTTGGAGGAGTCATTTGGATTCCCTAGGTATAA
Source organism: Carlito syrichta (assembly GCF_000164805.1). Classification (NCBI taxonomy): domain Eukaryota; kingdom Metazoa; phylum Chordata; class Mammalia; order Primates; family Tarsiidae; genus Carlito; species Carlito syrichta. Next base: position 144,623 of record NW_007233667.1, on the reverse strand, counting down.
GATCATATCATCGGCATGCAGATAGTTTGATTTCTTCTTTTCCTATTTGGATACCCTTTATTTCTTTCTCTTGCCTGTTTGCTCTGGCTAGGACTTCCAGTACTATTTTGAATAGGAGGGTGAAAGTGGACATCCTTGTCTTTTGTTCCATTTCTGAGGGGGAATGTGTTCAACTTTTCTCTGTTCGGGATGATATTGGCTGTGAGTTTGTCATATATGGCTTTTATTATTTTGAGGACTGTTCCTTCTATGCCTGTTTTGCTGAGGGTTTTTATCATGAAAATATGCTGGATTTTATTGAATGCTTTTTCTGCATCTGTTGAAATGATTACATGATTTTTGTTTTCTAATTCTCTTTATATGGTGGATCACATTTATTGACTTGAATTTGTTAAATCACATTTCCATTCCTGAGATAAAACCTACTTGATCATGGTGGATTATTTTTTTATGCGCTGTTGAATCCAGTTTGCTAATATTTTGTTGAAAATTTTTGTATCTTTGTTAATTTTTGTATCTTTGGTGTATAGTTTTCTTGTTATGTCTTTTCCTGATTTGGGGGTTAGGGTGATACTGGCTTTGTAGAGTGAGTTAGGGAGAATTCTTACCTCTTCAAGTCTTATGAAATAGCTTCAGTAAAATTGATACCAGTTCTTCTTTGAAAGTCTGGCATAATCTGGCTGTTAGTCCATCATGTTCTGGACTTTTTATTTTGTTGGGAGACTTTTAATTATTGTTTCAGTCTCACTGCTTGACGATAGTCTGTTCAGGGCTTCTTTTTTTGAGTTGGAATCTCACTCTGTCATCCAGACTGGAGTGCAGTGGCTGCTCCCAGCCACTGCAGCCTTGACCTGCTGGGCTCCGGTGATCCTTCTGCCTCAGCCTTCCAAGTAGCTGGAACTACAGGCACGTGCTACCATGCCCGGCTAATTTTTTTATTTTATTGTAGAGATAAGGTCTTGCCAAGTTGCCCAGGCAGGTCTCGAACCCACAGGCTCAGGCAGTTCCCTCACCTGGGCCTCCCAAAGCGCGGGATTACAGGCTGAGCCACTGTGCCCGGCTGTTCAGGGTTTCTGTGTCTTCCTGATCCAAGGTTGAATTGATCTATTTCCTCTAGATTATCTAGTGTATTTGCACAGAAGTATTCATAATAATTTTGGATGATCTTTAGTATTTCTGTATCAGTTGTAATGGCTCCATTTTCATTTCTGATTGAGCTAATCTAAATCTCCTCTCTTCATTACTTAATGTAGCTATTGGTCTATCAGTTTTGTTAGAATGTTCAAATAATCAACTTTTCATTTTCTTGGTCCTTAGTGAGTTTTTTTGGTTTCAATTTCATTGAGTTCTTTTTTTTTTGAGTTGGAGTCTCACTCTATTGCCCACACTGGAGTGCAGTGGACGCTCTCAGCCACCACAGCCTCGACTTGCTGGGCTCCTGCGATCCTTCTGCCTTAGCCTTCCAAGTAGCTGGAACTACAGGCACGCACTACCATGCCCAGCTAGTTTTTGATTTATTGTAAAGACAAGGTCTCACCAAGTTGCCCAGGTGGGTCTCGAACCCGCAGCCTCAGGCAATCCACTTGCCTCGGCCTCCCAAAGTGCTGGGATTAAAGGCTGAGCCGCCAAGCCCGGCCAATTTCATTGAGTTCTGCTCTGATCTTCATTATTTCTTTTCTTCTGCTAGCTTTGGATTTGGTTTGTTTGTGCTTTTTCTGGTTCTTTGGGTGACATTAGGTTGTCAGTGTTTCAGTCTTTTTAATTGTAGCCCTTAAGTGCTACAAATTTTCCTCTGAGCACAGCTTTGGCCGTATCCTTGAGGTTTTGATAATTTGTTTTGTTGTTGTCATCATTCATTTCAAGGAATTTTTAAATTTTTATCTTGATTTTTATTGTTGAGCAGATTTTTAAACTTCTATGTTTTTGTAAGTTCTTTTTGGAGTTAATGTCTAGTTTTATTCCATTGTGGTCTGAGATGGTGCTTGATATGATTTTGATTTTTTTGAATTTATTAAGACTTAATTTGTGGCCTATCATTTGGCCTATCTTTGAGACTGTTCCATGTGCTGATGAGAAAAATGTATATTCTGTAGTCTGGGAGTGGAATGTCTGTTACTTTTGCTCTAGGATCCAGTTTAACACCAATATTTCTTTGTTGAATTTCTGTCTTGATGATCTGTCTTTTGCTGCCAATGGAGTGTTGAAGTCTCCCACAATTATAGTGCTGTCTATTTCTTTTCTTAGACCTAGTAGAATTTGTTTTATTAAGCTGGGGCTTTTGTATTAGGTGCACATGTATTTAAAATCATTTGGGCTTCTTGTTGGATTGATCCTTTTATCATTATATAATATCCTTCTTTGTCTTTTTTTACTGTTGTTAATTTGAAGTCTGTTTTTTTTTTTTTTTTTTTTTGAGTTGGAGTCTCACTCTGCCGCCCAGACTGGAGTGCAGTGGCCGCTACCGGCCACCACAGCCTCGACCTGCTGGGCTCCGGCAATCCTTCCACCTCAGCCTTCCAAGTAGCCAGAATTACAGGCATGCACTACCATGCCCGGCTGATTTTTTTTATTTATTGTAGAGATGAGGTCTTGCTGCCCAGACGGGTCTCAAACCCATGGGCTCAGGCAATCCACTCACCTCAGCCTCCCAAAGGGGCGGGATTACAGGCTGAGCCACCGAGCCGGCTTGAAGTCTGTTTTATCTGATATGATAATGACTACTCCTGCTTGTTTGGATTTCCATTTGCTTGGAATATTTTTCCCCATCATTTTACCTTGAGTCTATAGGAGTTTTTGTGTTAAGTGGGTCTCTTGAAGGTAGCAGATACTTGGATTTTTTAAAAAATCCATTCTGCCAATTGATATTTTTTAAGTGGGGCATTTATATTCAGGGTTTATAGTAATATGTAAGGTACTATTCCATTCAGCATACCTGGTTGCTTTATTTTTTTTCTCAATTGTGTTAGTGTTCTATAAGCCCTATGAGCTCTGTGATTTCCAGTGTAGAAGAATACTGGCGTAGTTCAACCATTTGTTTCGATATTTAGATCCTTTGAGTATTTCTTGTAGAGTCAGTCTGCTGGTGACAAATACCCTCAGCATTTGTTTGTTTGAGAAAGACTTTATTTCCTACATTTGTGAAACTTAGTTTTGCAGGCTACATAGTCCCTAGCTGACTGTTACTCTGTTTGGGGAGATAAAGGACAGGACCCCAATTTCTTTTTATTTGTAGGGTTTCTGCTGATAAGAATGTTGTTAGTCTGATAGATTTACCTTTGCAAGTTATTTCATGCTTTTGTCTGACTGCTCTTAAAATTCTTTCCTTCACATTAACTTTGCATAATTGGGTGATTATATGCTTGTATGATGACCTTTTTGTAATGAATCGTCCAGGAATTCTCTGGGCTTCTTGTATCTGGATGTTTAAATCTCTGACAAGGCCAGAGAAGTTCTCAATTATTTGAGCTTTGTTCTCCTAGGTCTACCTGTACTCTTTCCCATGATATCCACACACCTGTCAACATCCAGGTCCTGAAAAACCATGGACTTTTTGGCCTCAATGAATCCCAGCTTCGGATCCTGCTTTTACAGAATGACCCCTGCCTTTTACCAGAGGTGAGTCACTGTGGAGGGACCCTCCTGTTGTCACATTTGTTACAAGTATTTTACCCAATTTACTTTTTTTTTGTGGGAGGGACTTTTAATACTAATTTTAATTGCTTTGAAGCAACACGATTCAATTTAAAATGCTTAAAAAGTACCTATTACAATTGCTATAATGGCAAAATTAACAAGTTTGTTTCAGTTTAGCCATACACAAATAATTATTTTAAACAAAATAGTAGGTGTGGGAGTCCTGCTCCTGCCAAGGGTGTGAGGTTTCCTGAAGGAGAGACAAATAGGCAAAAGACGAAAATAAATATACTCGGACACCTGCTTGCTGAACAGATGACATTTAATGTTAGTCCACAGAAAGCTTTTATACCATTTGTAAAGGGGCAAGGCAAAGAAAATTCCTTCATGTACATATTCTCTAAAAGTTACCACCATCTAGTGGTCTTAGCAACAAACAAGCCAAGAACGCTATAGACATTCAGACAATGAGTCTTATTCATAAAGCCAAAAATGATAGTTTTAGTCCAAAGTCCTGAATTGCAGTCCTTGAAATGTCTCAAGAAAGTTTCCAAGTACACATTTCTCCATGTAGCAGGAGTTTTTTTCTCTGAGGCTTCTATGACCTTCAAAGCTCCGTAATCGCCTTTCTTGTCCAGGTGTCTTCGTTACTTTTCTCTTATCCTGCAGTGTTTATTTCTAAAGAAAACTCAAAAGAAGCTTTTAGTGATGTTTCCCAGGCCCTCAAGGTTGCTTTCTGTCTCTAGTTAATTTATCATAAAAGTATCTGATTAGTATATTATGAATTCAGTGAAAACCTATTCTATAAACGTTAACTTAGAATTTTAACTGTTGAATTAAGTAAATACCTTAACGATTAATCTTCATCCTAAACCTGTGAAAACAGTGTTATAAATCACCTATATAACTCCTAGATAAGTGTTAGAACTTATATTGAATTCATAATGAACTTATTATAAACTTGTGCTTCTAAAAAACACTATTTTGTCTAAACACTAAACTACAAAATTCTAAATCAAATAAGGAGTGAATATACTTATATCATTTTTATTCAAGCAATATCTAGTAACTTATAACCAAGTGAAAGAAAGCATCTTGATGTGCTTCAGAGTTTAACTATTGCATATGTTAGAAAAGGCCAAACGGCATAGTGGGAAATGGAAAAATGAACCATGACATTTCCAGGTTAGCTGTGAGTACTTAACATAAACATGCCATTTTCTTCTTCCACAACTGCACAGAATTCTTCGGCCGTACCAAACAGCAAAGGTGGAAGACAGAAGGGCCTCAGCTTCCCAGGCTCACTTTGCGGCCGGGGGTCCTCAGCACACCTGGACTTTGTCAATCAGGCGGGCCTCCAAGGCTGGCTCCCAACAAGTAGGAATCTCTAGAGAACACCAATTAAAAGCAGAATTGTCTAATCTAGCACAATGATTCTATCATAGACATTCCTACTTTACCAAAAGCGGGACAGGAAAAAGGGAAGATGTTGGGAAAACAGAGGGTAGTTCATAATTGTGGCCCTATTTTAACTCTAAGATGTTTTGGGGTTTAGAAGGAAAGAAAGTCACAAGGCTGGAGGCATGAGCTGGAACCTGCAGTGCAGATGGCAGAGACTGCCTTCGAGGCAGCAGAATCTGTACCCAAAAGGCAGTCCTAGAGCCAACTGTAGGAGCCAGGAGATTTCTCCTTGACATCCATCTCCTGTCTCATTTTTTCAAGCTCTGAAGCCAGGTCTGGTGTGTCATGTTGTGGACCAGATGCATTCCAACCAACCGTGTTGCTGCAAGTAGATCCACGCAGCAGCTGGAGTGGGTTATTGCCAGGAAGAGCAAGGAAGGTGACAGCAGCTACAAGTCTGGGTCCCGTCCTTCCTCTCTCAGAGAGAAGGGGCAGTGCAATGCTGTTTGCCTTTTAATTTCGTAGTACTTTTTTATTTGTGCAACTTTAACATTTTTATTTTGTCAAACCCATTGAACCTTTTTTGGTGTGGCTTCTACCCAGACATCCTGGGCCTGGCCTCATCTTGTCAGATTAGACTACTTCAGTGTTCTGTGAACAGCAGTGGGTTGGTTGTGCCTAGGACAGGAGCACATACCTGTCCTCATCAGCTGGAACTGGAGGTATGTGCTGTGTGGCACAAGACACAACCACTTAGACACAAGCGCAGGGCATGAGGCAAGAACGGTGCCTCACATCTCTTGTGTGAAAATGTCTGACGATTCCTTTCACTCCTTTCCTAAAGACACAATAAAAGGACAATAAGGGACAAATGTGTAAAATGTTATACTGGCCCATTTGAATACTTAGTTGAAATGGACAAAATTTTAGAAAAATATAGCTAATCAAAATTGAGCCTTCAAGTTATGAACCTTAATGATACACACATGAGTTTTTATGTATTTCTCTCCACCAGGTGTCAATCTAGCCTGTTAACATAACAATACTCTATAACTGATTGTAGTTAGTTGGGTACCTAGGCTAACTTTGTTGCACTTACAGCAAAAGGGACCTATGAATGGCTCTTGGAACCGAACTCGTTCGTATGTTGGGAACTTTCTGTATCTTGTCATCTTTCTGTGTGTGTGAGGTTAAACTGTTTAGTGGTTTCAGGGTTTACAGCTGATTCACCATTATAAAGTTGCTCATCAGTGTGGTCCTGGTTTGCGCTTGGACAGACCCAGTTTACATTAGTTGTTCCAATGTATTTGTTAATAGTTACACCCTCAAAAAAAAAAATGCCCTAGTCTGGATTATAATTTATATTCGTGCTACCTGTTGAGGTTGGTTTTCCAGGAAGCAGAACCTGAGTTAGAGACTCACAGGTGCATGTGACTTATGAGGGGAGCTCTTCAGGAAAACCTGGGAAGGGAGAGAAGGAAGCAGGATATGGGGAAGGAAATTTACAAGCAAGGTAAAGTCTGACCTCGACCTGACTCTTAGGGTCTATGGAACATAAATTATACTGAAGAATTATTCTAGCTTTGAGGCATTCTAACCTTGTGTACCTCCACTAGTCATTCATTGGCTACAAACTTTGAGGGAGGAGGACGGGTCAGCAGAGAGTCCAAGGTAAGAGAGGGCTGCTGTAAGTCACTAGGAATCAGTGACTATGACAGGTGGGGCATGGTTAGTACCATGACACTGTCCATCAGACTTTCACCCAGAGATTTTTTTTTGAGTTAGTCTCACTCTGTCGCCCAGGCTGGAGTGGAGTGGCATGCTCACAGCCACTGCAACCTTGACTTGCTGGGCTCAGGCGTTAGCAGTCAGCCTGTCAAGTAGTTGGAACTATAGGCATACGTGACCATGCCCAGCTAATTTAAAAAAAAAATTTATTGTAGAGACGAGGTCTTGCCAAGTTTCCCAGGCTGGTCTCGAACCCCTGGGTTCAGGCAATCCTCTCGCCTCTGCCTCCCAAAGTGCTGGGGATTACAGGCATGAGCCACTGCGCCCGGCCTCACCCAGAGATTTTAACAGCCATTGATGATCAGAAGATGCCCTTTAATCTTCAGTTGAGCTAGAGAAGCTATAGTCTATTGACTTCAAGATGTAGTGAAAATGAATATTTCAGGTATTGCCTCATTTTCTGTACCAGGTCTGTTTGCTCTACAACAAAGGTGAAGCCCTCTATGGATACTGCAACCTCAAAGATAAATGCAACAAGTTTCACGTGTGCAAATCCTTTGTCAGGGGAGAGTGCAAACTTCAGACCTGCAAACGGTCCCATCAGCTCATTCATGCCACAGCTTTGAAGTTGCTACAGGACCAAGGACTGAATATTCCAAGTGTCGTTAATTTTCAGATAATCTCTACCTACAAGCATATGAAGCTGCATAAGATGCTGGAAAATAAAGGTGAGAAAATCAGAAGTAGACAAAGCACCACCAATGATACAGTTTTGATATTCTTCACTGTAAAGAAATAAGATCAGTGATGTGAAAGTGAGTCTGGGAACAAAGCACTTTTAAGTTAATTGGGACTTTGGTCTTGGGAAAACTTAGGACAGTCAACATTTTCTGATCTAGAACTATGATTCCTAGAACTGTGATTCTTTTTTTTTTCTTTTTTTCCGAGTTGGAGTCTCACTCTGTGGGCCAGACTGGAGTGTAGTGGCATGCTCCCGGCCACCGCAGCCTCGACCTGCTGGGCTCCGGCAATCCTTCCACCTCAGCCTTCCAAGTAGCTGGAACTACAGGCGTGCGCTACCATGCCCGGCTAATGTTTTGATTTATTGTAGAGATGAGGTCTCGCCAAGTTGCCCAGGCGGGTCTCGAACCCGTGGGCTCAGACAATTCACTCACCTTGGCCTCCCAAAGTGCGGGATTATAGGCTGAGCTACCGAGCCCGGCCAGAACTGTGATTCTAATCAAAGGAGGGAAGGGGTGGAGTTTATCTTCGCACTGCCACTGCAGCTATTAGGATCTGCCCAGGTGTTTGGACAGTGTGTCTCCTTGGTTAGTTGGGAGTCAGAAAGCAGGCAGAGCAGTTTAACAGTTTGGTTAAGAAGAGGAGGGAGATGGGCCAGTGACTGACTGTAAGAGTAAGGATTGGGCTGGGCTTGGTGGCTCAGCCTGTATTCCCACGCTTTGGGAGGCCAAGGTGAGTGGATTGCCTGAACCCATAGGTTCAAGACCCACCTGGGCAACTTGGCGAGACTTCATCTCTAAAATAAATCAAAAAAATTAGCCAGACATGGTAGTGCGTGCCTGTAGTTCCATCTACTTGGAAGGCTGAGGCGGAAGGATCGCTGGAGCCCAGCAGGTCGAGGCTGCGGTGGCCGGGAGTGTGCCACTGCACTCTAGTCTGGGCGACAGAGTGAGACTCCAAATCAAAATAAATAAATAAATAAAGAGTAAGGATGACATAGGGATGACTTCCTTTTGTTAAGTGGATGTTTTTCTTTATTAATGTTTAGGTAATTTTAACCGCATTACAGAACAATTTGGGAAATAGAGACCAGAAATGAAAATTGCAAATTATTTTGCTCACTCTAATCTAAATTACCTGTTACCATTTTGTTATGGACCTTACAATTATACTCAAAGCACATGTTGGTTTAGTAGATTACATTTTGACTTGATACAACTTTATAGATATCTGGCTGCATAGTCTTTTGGTCATTTTTAAAAGTCAAATATGGTTTGGTGTTCTTTTAATTGTCATTCATTCATTCATTATAATTCATGCAGGTTACTTATTCTGTTAGATTTGCTGATAGCTGAAAATCAGTGGGTGGTGGGCTTAGGAGGCTTGCTTTTGAACAAATCAGATCACCAGAGGCAAAGTCTCTAACTTTTAATAGGGAGTTTTCATGGGTTGGGAGGCTGGTGGCAGGCTTAATGAGTTTGCAGGCAGAGAGGGCTCTGCATATACTGGGATCAGAGGCTATCTAGGGATTCTAAGTGGTGGCAGGCACCTTCTACTCTATCCTCTGTCTAGATTCTGTCATTATCTTCTTCTGGTTTTGCTTGGTGAATCTCCTTCATGACTATGAAATAGTGATTTTCTGCTCGTGTTGAGAGAGATATATATCCCTCTTTCTCCCTTTCCTCTCTCCTCCTCCCCCTTTCCCTCTTCCCCTCTCTGCGCAATTTATTTTTTAATCCAGAAGACACAAACTCCAAATACAGGTGTTGAGAGTCTTGTCTGAAGTCTGGTTAACTGGGCTGTTGTTGCCCACAACATAAAATGAAACTCAAGAGTGTCTTAGGAAAACGTATCCCTTTCTTCTTTTTAGATAATTCAGCTTCTACTGAGTATTCACAGGGCCTTGAAAAACAAGGAGCACATGCAGCTGGGCCTGCAGAAGCCAGTCCTCTGGTTTCTGTCCCCGCTCAGGTGGCCAAGAAACCCTGCCCAGGTAAACCTTAGAGGGAGTCGGTGGAATAAGAAGAAGCGTGTCCAGCTTGGAAGATCTGAAAACAAGATTTCTGTTGAGCTTTAATTTGTAACCATTTGTTTATTTAGTCATTTATGAAGGATGGTTGTAATGTCTACCTCACAGCGTGTTGTGAGAAGTAAAGAAGATGGAAAAGGAGAACATGATGGATTGGGAGGATACGATTGGGGATGGGGGTTAGGGATGAGTTTGGACATAGAACAGGAAAACTGAGGGTAAAATGTGCAGACAGGATCACCTGGACGAGTCCTGAAGGTGGCAGCTTTTGCCTGCAGTTCCCAGTGCTTTCCCCAGCCAAGTGGGTGGATCTCTTCCAGGGTGGGTGGGCAGGCTTCTGCTGACTTCATGGTCCACCAGTGTTTTTCTATACTCCCAGATACACAGTTTACATTCTGGTAGAGTACATATACTTTGTACACAATTTTTTAAAAATTTAATGTTTCATAAGCATCTTTTTGTATTTGTTCACATTATAATACGTAATCTTTTTTTTTTTTTTGCAGATACATTAATATGTCATAGTTGAATTATTTGCTTTTCTTATTCTGGAATATTTCAGTTCTTTCTAAGAAATTTTGAATATAACTTAAAATCTGTACAATATTGAATTTTTAAAGCTGTTCTTTTTCTTATAGGTATGAAATGATACTGTCTTTTGCATTTTAAAAATAGATGTGTGAGTGAATAGATTTCTGTGTGTCTGCTGTGTGAATAGTTTTCTGTTTGTTTTTACTTTGTCATTTTGAACATGGGACCCTTTTATTAGTGGGGCTCTCTTCTGTGCTGATGTAGATGGCCTTTAATGGGGCTCCTTAATTTTCATAAAAGGATGGCAGCCATGTTGTATTCATGTGATACCCAGTTTTTGTAGATCCATCCTCAGCCAACACTACAGAATATATCCCCTTTGGGTTCTTCCTAGAGATTTCTACCTTACTCTGTCTACTTTTCATCTCTTGCTGAACTTTTACCAAAGCCCAGTTGCTATAGTTTGAAGCATGAGTAGTTCATCCTTCCCTCTCAACTGTGTCCGCTCTTTCTGTGGATCAGGATGGACCATCAGAAGTGTGTATACCTCGCCCATTTCATGATGACGTTCCCTCTTCTCCCTTCTCCTTCCTCTCTGCCCTCCACCTACACAACTGTCTTCATTGAGTTACATTTCAATATTTTGTTGTTGTTTTTTGTTTGTTTTCATCAAGGAGTACCATCAAGAAGCAGTTTTATAAATTCTTTGCTGTGTTTACTGTATGAATATTCCCAAATGTTTGTTTTGTAAAGTGTTTTGTTTTTAAATTTAATTGTCCTGTAATAACATAACATTTGTGAAATAGGGAAAATGTGATGAGTTTTTCATAAAGGTAAATTCATTTCAAGAAAATTTTATCTTGAAATGCCACATTTTTGAGTGGGGGCAATATGAAACTGTCCTTTGTAAAGTGAAATGTTATGTTTTATGCTAGTGGGCAATGAGAGTCATGCAACTTGTGTTCATCTTTTTTCTTTGGTTGTCAACAACGGTATTTCTGAAAGTTTTACATATTTTGTTTCTTTTTTCCTAGTACTGATTTCTCCTGGTGCTAATTTTTTCAAAGGTATTTTTATACTTAATTATGATTATTATTTATGCTGTATCACTTAATATGTATATTTTTATAGTAAGCCATCTTAACTTTTTTTTTTTTTTTTGAGTTGGAGTCTCACTCTGTCGCCCAGACTGGAGTGCAGTGGCTGCTCCCGGTCACCACAGCCTCAACCTGCTGGGCTCCGGCGATCCTTTCCGCCTCAGCCTTCTGAGTAGCCGGAATTACAGGCATGTGCTACCACGCCCGGCTGATTTTTTGATTTATTGTAGAGATGAGGTCTCACCAAGTTGCCCAGGCAGGTCTTGAACCCGCAGGCTCAGGCAATCCACTCACCTCAGCCTCCCAAAGCACAGGATTACAGGCTGAGTCACCGAGTCCAGCTAATTTTTTTTTTTTTAAAGTAGGAGTCTCACCCAGACTTGAGTGCAGTAGCACGCTTACAGCCACTGAAGCCTTGGCCTACTGGGCTGAGGTGATCCTTCCACCTCAGCCTTCCAAGTAGCTGGAACCACAGGTGCACGCCACCATGCCTGGCTAATTTTTTGATTTATTGTAGAGGAGTTCTCACCAAGTTGTCCAGGTTGCCCAGGCTCATCTCGAACCCCTGGACTCAGGCAGCCCTCTCACCTCGCCCTCCCAAAGTGCTGGGATCACAGGCATGAGCCACAGCTCCTGACCTTAAGTTCTTTTTTTTTTTTTTTTGAGTCGGAGTCTTACTCTGTCACCCAGACTGGAGTGCACCACCGCAGCCTTGACCTGCTGGGGTCCGGCGATCCTTCTGCCTCAGCCTTCCAAGTAGCTGGAACTACAGGCACGCGCTACCACGCCCGGCTGATATTTTGATTTATTGTAGAGATGAGGTCTTGCTGCCCAGGCAGGTCTCGAACCCGCGGGCTCAGGCAATCCACTCACCTCAGCCTCCCAAAGGCGCGGGATTACAGGCTGAGCCACCGAGCCTGGCTTGGCCTTAAATTTTTAATGGAAACAGTGTAGGGTATAAGTTCATATTATGTACTTTAAGAGACTTGGTGGACTTTTACATTGTTGTATTCTTTTTATATATCTGCTAACTATGCTTTTATATATGAAGTAGTTGACTCTTTGCAATCTTTGTTGCAGTATTTTATTCAAATCTGTAATATCTCTACTTTAATCTTAGTTCTGTTGGTATTCATTCTGTAAAAATATTTAATATGATCATACCTGTCTTTCTCTTATTTTCATCTCAGGATTCAGCTGTTAGAGAGTTAGCAGATGGAGATAAGTTTTCTTTGGTAATTTATTGGTGCTTATGAGGTGAATCCTCATGTCTGCAGACTCCACAACTTAACATATCCTAAATTGAATTATTATTATTATTATTTTTATTTTTTGAGTTGGAGTCTCACTCTGTCGCCCAGACTGGAGTGCAGTGGCGGCTCCCAGCCACCATAGCCTCGGCCTGCTGGGCTCCGGCAATCCTTCCGCCTCAGCCTTCCGAGTAGCCGGAATTACAGGCATGCGCCACCACACCCGGCTGATTTTTTGATTTATTGTAGAGATGAGGTCTCGCTGTCCAGGCGGGTCTCGAACCCGTGGGCTCAGTCAATTCACTCACCTCAGCCTCCCAAAGGCACGGGATTACAGGCTGAGCCACCTAGCCCGGCTCCTAAGTTGAATTATTAATTTTCATTCAGTCTTGTTCCTCTTCTTATTTCCTTGTTTTTAATTTTTTTTTTTTTTTAAGAGATAGAGTCCTCTTCTGTTACCCAGGTTGGAGTGCAGTGGTGTGATCACAGCTGACACCACTATGCAGCTTTAGACTCCTGGTCTCAAACGATCCTCTCACCTTAGGCCCCTGAGTAGTTGGGACAATACTTGTGTGCCACCATGCCTAGCTAATTTTTTTTCCACCAAGAAAATCAGAACAACTAATTTTTTTTTTTTTTTGAGTTGGAGTCTCACTCTGTTACCCAGGCTGGAGTACAGTGGCACGCTCTTGGTGGTCCTTCCACCTCAGCCTTCCAAGTAGCCAAAACTACAGTTGTGGGCTACCATGCCAACTAATTTTTTTTATTTTATTGTAGAGACACGGTCTCACCATGTTGCCGAGGCTGGTTTCAAACCCACAGGCTCAGGCAATCCTCTCACCTTGGCCTCCCAAGGTGCTGGGATTACAGGCTTGAACCACCGCACCCAGCCAGAACAACTACTTTTTAAAAATTTTTTGTAGAGATGGGGTCTCACTCTATTGCCCAGGCTGGTCTCGAACTCCTGGCCTCAAGCAATCCTCCCACCTCAACCACCTGAGTTGTTGGGATTATAGTTGTGAGCCACTGCTCCAGGCTCCGTTTCCTTATTTTTTCTTCTTCCTTTATTATTGTTATTTTAGATTCAGGGTGTACACATACATGTGTGCTACCTGGACATATTGTGTAGTGGTGAGGATTGGGGCTCAGGTGGCCCATACCCCAGATAGTGAACATTGTGCCCCGTAGGTAGTTTCTGAGCCTTAACCTTTTACCTCCTCCCTCATTATTGGTGTCCCCAGTGTCTGTTATTTCCATCTTTGTGTCCACTTGGCTCCCAAATATAAGTGAGAATATGCAGTGCTTGGTTTTCTGTGTCTGAGTCAGTTTACTTAGTATGATCTCCAGCTCTATCCCTGTTGCTGCAAAAAACATTTCATTCTTTTTTTATGGCTACTGTTTCCTTATTTTTGAAGGTCACCTAATGACATAGCAAAAAAACTGTAAATAGTCCTATACTTTTATTTCTCTTTGTTCCATGTGTCAAATTGGTTACCCAATGATAAACATTTCTTTTCCTCTCAAAAACCTCTCAAATGTTTATCCTTCTCTGACCCTTTCTGTCCATCACCTACCCACGGCCTTGCTTCAAACACATCACTTCTTAACACACACTTCACAGATGCATAACTCAGTGGTTTTTTAGTTATGTTTTGTGGGAGTTTTTCATAGGAGGTGCTAGGTTTTTGTAGGAGGTGCCCTGCTCTCACTTCAATGATGGCAGTCCTGTTTTAACTTTTAATATAATAAATAGGCTTCTGTGGATTTCACTGGTCTCCTTAACACTCTTCTGCTTCCTTCTGGCTGCCTGATTGACCTTTTGAAAGCAAACCCAGTCACGTTGCTTTTTCTGTGGAGACCTTCACTGGCCCTGACATATGGGGCACCTTCACTGGCCCTGACATATGGGGCAGTAGTCATAAACTCAGATGCCTACAGGGACCAGAAAGGTAGTTAAATGGTGGAGTGGGCTGGATTCAAGAGAAATAAACTAGGGAGGGGACATCTGGCTCACTGTCCCGTCTAAAAGGAACACCTGCCTCTTGTATCCGTGTGGGAATGTGGGCCCAGGTTGTCATATTATCCAGGTTTTTTGTTTTTCTTTTTAAGATACCAGAAATTCAGAATTTTATAAGAAATTTTCTAGTTTTTAAAAAATTGGCTTTTAATTGGGTTTTTAAAATGCATCTCAGTAGTATATGTATTAGAACTTCTTGGAATTTTTGGAATGTGCTATTTTGTCTTGTGATCCTCTGAATTTGTAAATGATGTTCCCTCTTTTTAAAGTGCCATTCCTTCTTTTTTCCTCCTACCTCAAAACCTGGCACAGTTAGATTCTTCGAAATGCCAGATTGGCATTTCCTGACCCCAAGAGGGGTGGCTGTCATGGTGTTTTATAGGACTAGCATAGCATTTACTAAATTATGTTGCAGTGCTTTGTGTTTTTATTTCCTGGCTTTGAGCAAAAACATTATTTATTCTTCTTGGTAATTCTAATATTTGGTAAGACATATATTTTTTTTTTGCCATATAATGGATTAAATTCTGTATTTGAATCTGTTTGAATCAGTATCATATTGGTCTTCATTGAAATTTTTCCCACTGGTATTTTTTCTAATATTCAAAAATATTTTTTTCTCTCCTAAGGAATGTGTTATATAAGGTAAACATCTTTTTAGTGCAATTTGAATTGTCTGTGTCTAAACTTAACTCTTTAAGGCATATGTTTATGATGCTAATTCTTTCCATCAAGGGATAAGTCTCTCAAATTGTCATGTTTCTTTCTTTCATTATACTTTGATCTTATTTTTTTCTGGGTATTATACATACCTTATTAGATTCTTTCTTGAGTGTTTTATATTTTTATTGATACTCAGCTTGAGAATCACTATCCTTAGGAAGCTGTTAGTTTAAAAAATATTTATCTTTTGATTAATGTCTTTGTTCAACAGTTTTAGATGACCTGTTTGTTTTTTCTAAATTTAAAATCATAATACAAAAATATTTCTTTTTTCTTTGGTAATTCTGTTGTTTGTATTTAGTAAAATTGTGGTATTTTTTCATTAAATATGAAGTTAATTATTGGTTTTAAACAAATGTTCTTTATTAGGATATTATTAGAAATAATGTCATCTGTTCTTGTTTGTTGGAAACTAAAAGCTTGTTAAAAAGAATTGGCATCTTTTGATATAATATTTTTATCACTTAAATCACCTAATATGATTACACTAGAGATTTTTATAATATTAAAGTATTCTTAAATTCCTGAGATAAAAACTCTACCTGATTATGGTAATATGTTCTTTCAATGTATTGTTTTTCCGACTTGCTATATATCTATACATTTATAAATAAAATTCATTTATATTTTATGTGCATATGTAGTAGTTTCCTTTTTATTTTTACTGGTTTATGGTCAAAGTATAAATTTTATTCTAAGTACTATTTGGAGTTTTTGTAAATTGATTTGTAATGCCATTTTTATTTTAAAAATATGTATTATTATATTCTTGAATTACTTTCTCTGTTACTTAGGAATATCTTTTTCAAAAGAATGTTTTTGAAAAATATATCACTGTAGAAATTTTGGAGAATAGAGGAATATATGAAGAAGAAAGTAGTAATCAATCACCCTATAATACCACTGTATACAGATACTCTTAAAACCCTAGGGGATTTTTATTTTCAATATTTTTTTTGGATTGTATTGAGGATATATTTTACACACAACTTTATATTATGCTGTTTTGTATCAACATTGTTTTGTAAGTATTTTCTTACATAATTGAAAGGATTCAGTTACATTTGATGGTTTCATTATATTTTTATGTATTATTTAATCATTGTTCTATTGTTGGATATTTATTGTTTGCAACATTCTAGTACATAAAATCTTTGCCTGAATTTTTATTTTCTTAGAAAGATTTCCAGATGTGAATATACCATGCCAGAAAATATGAATATTATAAGGACTAAAAAGTATTTCAAAATTGTCTTTCAGAGCAGCTGTGCCAGATGACACTTGTCATCAGCATGGAAATGGTTCTATCAAAACCCTCAGTCATGTGTGTTATAAAGCACATTCTGTGATGCAGGGCATGGAATATATTTTGTTTCCTAAGGAGGGGTTCTTCTGGGCACATATTTGGAAAAATACATTTGTATTGATTTCTACTTAATTACACATCCAAGACTATATTTTAATCTATTTATTGTACAATAACATGATTAAATTATATACATTTTCTAATGTTTTATCTGTATTGTGATTTCCTTTTTACTTTACATTTGCATTGTCAGTTTTTTTGTGAACTGATTATGCATTAACCTTATAAAAGTAATATTTTATTCTCATGGTGCCTCATAGGCACTTGCTTTCAGGTATTAATCTCCTAGATACATTTTTAATTTATTCAGAAGGAATACTGCTTCACTTGGCATACATAGCAAGCTCTCAGTCTAATGATAGAGTGTTTGCTAACTTGAGTTGACTATTCTTGCTTTCAAGGAAAACTTGGAAAACATTTCAGAGAAAACCTTCCTTTGGCTCACACTCTTCTACAGGTTTATAACATCAAGCCAGGACACATGGGTCGATGGCTCTGCTAGTTGTCTGGGTGATAGAAACCAGAGTAGAGTCCGCATCACTGCTCCTCTGACTGCTTAGCCTACCATTCTCTCCCTGTCCTCCAGGTAAGGCTCCAGACTCCATTGAGTGCTCAGGCCTTTCCAAGTCAAAGGTCCAGGTTTATACCTAGTGTAGAGGTGTGATGTTGAGATAGGTTAAGTTATGCTGCAATAATAGGCAACTCCCAAATCTCATGGCTTACAAGGACAAAGATTTACTTCTCACTTGTGTTTGTTGTGGTCAGTTTCCGCTCTGTTCCATGTCATCTTCACTTTGGGACCCAGGTTGACCTTTCAGCCCCCGTATGGACCAATGCTGGTATCCTGGCAGGGGGAGACCACTAGCTGGCTCTTCACACTGATATTCCCATTGCATTGACCAAAGCAAGTCATTCAGCCACCCTGTGTTCGACAGGGGATGTATAATCCTACTTGAATGTGCACTGCAGGTTACACAGCCAAGCTTAATGTCAATGGACCAGGATGAAAATACGCCCTCAGGAAGAAGCAGTGAATATTTTAAGCACAATACAGTCAAACACAGAAGAGGTTCAGGCAGGGGGACTTTCTTGTGCTTCCTTGGGGAGGCAGTACCCTTTAAGGATGCTGTAGCATTTCTGATGCTGGTATACTTAATTGTCTCAACCAAGGTGGCAAACAATGCCAGTTTGTTGACATTGGAAGTCAACCAAAATACCACGTGCTCTGGTTTTCAGCCAGCGTGACCCAGATCAGTTCTGAGCACCTCATTTGGGAGAGGTGTGGGTAAGGGGCAGGTTGGACAGTCCTTCAGACTAGGATATGCCTTAGGCTATGGTGACCAACTATCTCCATATGCCCAGGACTGAGGAAGGTTCCTGGGACAGTGTGGGGCACAGCTTATGCACTTCTGTGCTGCTTCCTTTCAGCAGAAATAGAGGCTTCCTGAGGAGCAAGGTGAGGAGGTAGGCTGATTCATCGTGGCAAGCATTTTTAATCCCTGACCAAATTAACAAGGCCTGCAAAGAGAGTGTATGTGTTGGGAAGGTAAAAAGATCATACAGTTTTTTCATTGTTCATAGAGTAGAATGTTTTAAATGCTCATTTGGTTCCTATAACTAGAAAAATACATACCTAGGAATATACTTTATGGCCATAAAGATAGTTAAAATCAGGATGCCACTGCATAAGTGATTATAAAAAATCAAACGCAATTTGTCTAGTAAAAGACAAAAAAAAGCAAGCAAACAACAACAGAACCCAACAGAATGTCTAAAACAAAGCAACAGAAATAGGGCTAAGTGTACCAGTTATACACTTTATCAGTCAACGTTTTTAGTTGCAAGCTGTAGAAAGCAATTTGGTTTACATAAGTAAAGCAATGTATTTAAAGAATATTGGTAGTTCACAGACTCTCTGGAAGAGCTGCGAAAGAAAACCTGGAGGCTGCCAGGAATCATACCCAAAATTGTGCTGGAGAACTGGTCCATTGCCACCTCAAGCATGGAATGCTGCAGCTGCCACTGTCAGCAACTGATGCTGCGTCCTGAAAGCTGAACAGCGGCCACCCACTGTCCACATGTGTTCTGTGAGGTCTTTGTTTTTCTGCTTCTGATTCCAAATGAGACAGTATGGGGTACAGCATGTGGGGGTAGAATCTATTACAGGTATCTGTGCCCCAGCTCCAAGGGAGGATAGTACCGCAAGTCTCTGGAATTTCTAGCTTCTAGAATGGGAGATAGGCCTCCCCTCAGAGGAGGTGAATGTATACAGCATGTGATGAGGATTTGGAATGACAAATGCCTACAACTTGCCATTGTTTTGGCATCCCAAGATTGTTATACACATTTTTCCATTCACACTTTAAAAAAGAAGTAGGGGGCCAGGCGTGGTGGTTCACCCTTGTAATCTCAACACTTTGCAAAGCTGAGGCGGGAGGACCATTTGAGGTCAGGAATTCAAGACCAGCCTGTGCAATATAGCAAGACAAAAATAAAAAATCTCTACAAAAATTTTAAAAATTAGCTGGGTGTGATGGTGCATGCCTGTAGTTTCAGCTACTCTGGATGCTGATATGGAAGGATTGCTTGAGCCCAAGACTTTGAAGTTGCAGTGAGTTATGATTGAGCCAGTGTACACCAGCCTGGCAACAAAGCAAGACCCCATCTAAATAAGTAAATAAAAAGAAGTAAGCCGGGCTTGGTGGCTCAGCCTGTAATCCCAGCACTTTGGGAGGCTGAGGTGAGTGAATTGCCTGAGCCCGCGGGTTCGAGACCCGCCTGGGCAACTTGGTGAGACCTCATCTCTACAATAAATCAAAAATTAGCCGGGTGTGGTAGCATGCACCTGTAGTTCCAGCTACTTGGAGGGCTGAGGTGGAAGGATTGCCGGAGCCCAGCAGCTCGAGGCTGTGGTGGCCAGGAGCGGCCACTGCACTCCAATCTGGGCGACTGAGTGAGACTCCAACTCAAAAAAAAAAAAAGTAGAGGATTTTCTAAGCACTCTGACAATATTTTTAAGTGGGGCAAAGAAAACCAAAATGAATTATATCTTCAATATGACAGATATAAAAGATTAGTTGAATAGGACAAATATTGACAGTTGCATTATTTTTATCAGGGAAATAAAAAACTAAAAACTTGATAAAAATGCTCAAAGCAAGAACAAATCATACCCTATTTTACCCACCCTGCTCTTACCCTGTTGAAACCAATGTCTGCAATGCCATGTTTGGTACTTCCCAACATAAAAGTCCACTTGCATGACTGATCTATGTTCTAGTGCCACTTCTCAGAAAAGATGTCACCTCCCATTCATATCTAATAAAGAAAGAGATGCTACCTTCTAATTTGCAGGAAGCATCTCTGAGACAGATACGTCCCATAGGGAATCAGTATGGGGGACGACCAATATCGTCCAACACTGAGGAAGTGACATTGACAATCCTCCATATTGTGACTCCTTATAGGGCATATGTTCCTGTTACTGAGTGAAAATAAAGGACGACTGGCAGATGGTGGGTCAAGACCCAGAGCTTCTTGAGACACCACCTTCCCCATAACTGCTGAATGCCAATGGTGTATCATCCAAAGGACTTTACCATGACCTGTGTGCCAGCGCCTCCCAAGCCCTCCTCCATCACCTGCTTTGTGACAGATGTGCTCCTCCACCCCCTGCCCTGAACTGTGTGCACCAGCCATGGCATCTAGTTTCTTGAGAAGGTTTCCACTTCCAAAGACTTCCTAACTCCCTCGCCCCTGACTATTTGTCTTCTGGTTCTCCTGGCCCTGCCCATTGTTCTATGGTAAGAAGGAAAATATGAGCTGAATTTTAGAGGTGAACTGCTGCCGCCACCCATTTTCCAGAGAGGAGAGTTGGCTTATCCATCTCTCACTGCTACACGTTGGTGTTTGTGAATGACCAACTTGGCACTCCTCCCACTGAGAACATGCTCAGTACAGCCTCTCTGACAACCTGGATGAGGACAGTTGTTGCATTTCTGGGAGCTGCACCAAGCTAGGCCAACCCTCCTGAGGGGATGATTCCACTCATAGTGTGCGAAACTCCAGGAGCATCCATGTGTGTGGCCAGGAGCAGGTAAAACTAAGTCATCAGTGAACTTGCAGGCACTGTTCCCTTTTTTGTCTCTGGGAAGAGGCACAAGTTTGACCTGTGGAATCTGTATTTTTGAGAGATGATAAGTTTATATCTGCAACCTAAACTTCTGCAAGTGAGGAGAATTCAAAACAGAAAGATTGTATGTCTTATAAACACCTATGTATTTTACCTACTTAGCAGATAGAGGTTGTCCAGCCCTTCCCTGTACCTCCTCACTAATAGGGAGACATCACAAAATTACTACAAGTTGGGTATTAGGACTATCAAAGTCCATTTTCCAATATTCAGAAATGTTCTGTATTTGCACTGTATCTTGTGGGATTAGTGTGTGGCACTTATTCATTTTAATTTTGTCTATCCCAGAGTCTCCTTGTCAAGTAGCTGTTGATCTATAAACAAATATATAAGTACATTAAAGGTGCACATCACTGTAGAGCCATGTTAAGAGCTTGTCAGTAATTAACTCCCTCTCTTGTTTCTCATGGTGACCCTGTTAGTCTTCTCTGCTTGGCTCTATTGTGTCAACAGTGACAACTTCTTTCAGTTATGGAAACCAGCACTGTTAACTGTTCTGTCATACAAGGCAAACTGTTTGTTTTTTTCCTTCCCTTCCCTTCCCTGTCAGTCTCACTCTGTCCTCCATGCTAAAGTACAGTCACACTGTCATGGCCACTGCAGCCTTGACCTGCTGGGCTTAGGCAATCCTTCCACCTCAGCCTTTCAGGTAGCTGGAACTACAGGCATGTATCACCATGCCCGGCTAATTTTTTGATTTATTGTAGAGATGGGGTCTCGCCAAGCTGTCCAGGCTGGTCTCGAACCCCTGGACTGAGGCAATTCTCTCGCTTGTGCCTCCCAAAGTGCTGGGATTATAGCCATGAACTACTGGGCCCAGGGAAGCATCATTTTCTATCACTAGGGATCCAATAACCTGGGGAGTGGCAGTCTCTCTAGTCAGCAAAGCCAGAGCCAAAACCTCGGATACAGAAACTAAAAGACATGGTTAATACAATGTAAACGCCCCTGCCCTGTGGCCAGAACTTAGTGTTAGCTGTCTGCCTAAATCCAGTGCTAGGTGAGATACTCTTGGTCACTTGGCTGTAAATGTGCTGCCTGGTTATCCTTTTGCATTAGGCACCTATAAGGGTAGATGGGAGGCAAAAATAGCTCAGTACTCTACCTTTGCACATGTCCTTGTCCTTTGCATAGTCACCTTATAGCTCCTCCCATCAAAAGGCAGTCTCTTTCCCACTCATTGAATCCACGCAGGCCATGTGACTTGTTTTGACAATTAGAATGCAGGGAAAATGTGAAGGTATGCCAATTTTAAACCTCTCTGAATTCATTCTCTTGAAACCCCATGCAAAGAAGCCCAGACTAGCCTGCTGTGGGAGGAGAGATCACATGGAGGAGAGGCCAGTTGTCCCAGCTGAGGCCATGCTATCCCTCTAGCCTCTTGCCTGCTGTTCCCCCAAACATGAGAGCAGCCAAGATGAGCAGAGCTATCTACTTGGCCTGCAACTGACCATTAGTATCTGAGTAAGCCCAGACACAATCTACAATAAATCAAAAAATCAGCCAGGCTAGGTAGCTCGCGCCTGTAGTTCCAGCTACTTGGAAGGCTGAGGCGGAAGGATCGCCGGAGCCCAGCAGGTCGAGGTTGCGGTGGCTGGGAGCGGCCACTGCATCCAGTCTGGGCGACAGAGTGAGACTCCAACTCAAAAAAAACAAAACAAAAAACAACAGAAACTGCCTGGCTGACCTGCAGATATGTAAGCAATGATGAATGTGAATAGAGTGAAGCTACCGTGTTTTGGGCAGTTTGTTACACAACAAAAGCTAATTAATACAATATGTATTCCATTTAAACATTAGAACCTACCTAGTATGATCAAGTAGCATTATCCCTTTACAAACAACACTGAGGCACAGAGTACATAGGGGGTCATATTCCTCATGGTAGAGGAGGACTTTGAGCTCAGAAATCTAACTTCAGTGTCTGCTTTCTTCATTACTGGATTTCCTGCCGTTCTACTGTTGCCAGTGAGGGCTGACAACCTGTCACTTTTAAAGACTCCATTACCATTTATTTACCTGTCTGCCCAGCGTCAAGTACCTAGTCCCAAGATAAGATTGTGTTAGGATCAAAACCTGGCTGCACCACTCTATAGGGCCTTTTAGAGCTTTCCCATATTCCTTTTCCAGAGAATTGGGTGTTCAAGTACACACTGAAAAACATCTTCTGGTGTAATACTTTAAGACAGTGTAAAATTCTCTTACTCTTCAGACTTTTATCTACTAGTTTTATTATCTACTGTACTAATGATTCCTGCCAGAATCAGTTATGATGATGATGGCTGCCAAGTGGTAATTTTCTAATTTCTTAATTTATTCTTTTATTCGTTGATTTTCTGTAAGAGTTTTCTCTTCTTATTTATTTATACATGTCAATAAGAACTCATGGGTTCCTTATTCAATGGTTATAATCCTTTACTATTATTGATTTGGATGCACAGATTATCTTGTATTTGTCCTTCAAGCTAGCTCCTCTGTCCTTTTGACAGGTCTTATCATGCTTTGAGCATATCCTTGCTTTTTGACATAAGATATTTCTGATTCATCTGTGCTTTCCCCATGCCAGCCCTGAAATGAACTATTTCTTAAAAACAATAGCAAACACCTGCCCCCATCTTGTTTCCTTCTAGTACAGCATGGTATTTAAAATCAAGGTCTGGAAAAAAAATTTAAATTAAAAATAAAATCAAGGTCTGCATACAAGGCAAAGTATGCTCAAAGCAACTGTGGGGTAGGGGTTGCTACTTCTAGTCCCTCTTAGCTGATGGGCCTTGGAAATGGACACACACACATAAACACATATATAGGTGTGCCTTTACCTACACATATACACAGATGCAATGGATATCCACTTATGTATCTAGTTATTTATTTATAAGTATATTAAAACCCTGGAGGTCATATTGGTACCTCCAAATCTCATGCAACTCCACAGGCTTCATTCTTTCCTTCCTCCTTTCTATAACTGTAAACCCCTTCTTCAACAGTGAGAAAACTGGGTCCCATTATTTACTTAACTGTTCAGTCCTAGAATGCAGGCTGGGTGCTGTGACTCACACCTGTAATCCCAGCTCTTTGGTAGACTAAGGCAAGAGGATTGCTTGAGCCCAGGAGTTCTAGACCAGCCTGGACAACATAGTGAGACCCCATCTCTAAAAAAATGAAAACATTAGCTGGATGAAGTGGTGCATGGCTATAGTCCCAGCTACTCTAGAGGCTAAGGCGAGAGGACAGCTTGAGCCCAGGAGTTTGCCAGCACAGTGATTGTACTGCTGTACCTCAGCCTGGGTGACAGAGTGAGATTCTGTCTCATGCTTCTATCAAACAGGAATCCTACTAACTAGAGTTCAATATTTGTTTAAGAGGTCATCTTTAAATTGGAGTCACGTAATCCAAATTGCATGTTCAAAAGTTACTTGGACTGGGGTTAGTTCCCTGCCCCACCTTTAACCCTGGTCAGTGCAATTATGTTATTCATTTGAAATAGAATTTAGTTCATTTGCTTCTGTTTACATTAATTTGTGGTCCCCTATTTTTGTTGATTTTCCTTTCCTTTTTTTTTTTTTTTAGCATATGATACTTTAAGGTGGCTCCAAAAGTTAGAACTATACAAGAAAGGTGTGCTCAGCAAATGCCATCACCCCACCTGCCATTTCCTGCTCTTTCCATCCTGTTCTCCCTCCCTCATTCCCTGTGGTGAACTGTGTGTCTGCCAGGGCTGCCATAACAAAATACTACCGACCGCGCAACTTACACAACAGTT
Organism: Carlito syrichta; assembly: GCF_000164805.1. Lineage (NCBI taxonomy): Eukaryota > Metazoa > Chordata > Mammalia > Primates > Tarsiidae > Carlito > Carlito syrichta. The sequence continues at coordinate 120,152 of NW_007233667.1, read as the reverse complement.
GTTTATTTTCTTGCAGTGCCAGAGGCTGGAAGTCTGAGATCAAGGTGTCGGCAGGTTTGGTATCTCTAGAGGCCTCTCTCCTCAGTTTGCAGGTGACCGTCTCCCCTCTGTGTCCTCACATAGTCTTTTCTCTGTGCCTGGGCATGCTGGTGTCTCTTTTTCTTATAAGGGCACTAGTCATATTGGCTTAGGGCCTCACCCATATGACCCCATCTAACCTTAATTGCTACTTTCAAACACTGTCATATTGGGGGGTATTACTTCAACATATGAATTTGAGGGTACATAATTCTGTCCATAACTAACTAATCTTGTGAGTCTCTGTTTTAGCTTTCCTGTGGTTCTTGTTTGTTTGTCTAAATGGGTAAATACATACATAACACATACATATACAAATATATACTTATAGTCTTATTTCCCTTTTTCTTACATGAAAGGTAGTGTGCTATGTATACTCTTTTGTGCTTGTTTTCACTCAGCGATATATTCTGCAAACCATTCCACATGAGTTCATAGAGTAACCAGAACAAAAATAAATAATTCTCAGTACTGGTGAAAATTTATGGAAATGACCCCTTTTGTAGTGCTTGTAGAAGTAAGTTAGCAAATATTTTTCTTTTCTGGTGGATGTGAATTGATAAACTTTTGAATTCAAGGAATCAAATCAAAATTGGAGGGAACCAAGAGAGTTTTTGAAAAGCCTTCCTATGGTTTGTCTATATTTTTCCTCGTTACTCTGGCTAGGACAAACTTAGAGTAAGACTAAGGAAAACCAACTTCCCTGGCACAGCACAGGTTTGTTACTTTCACCTACAAAGTAACCTGGTAGGTAGAAGGTGGCATTGTCTTATATAATGAGCACTGGACTGAATTTAGGTTCTGGTTCTGCCTTCATTTTTTTGGGGGGTTCAGGTATCACTTTGTCACCCAGGCTGTAGTACAGTGGCATGATCACGGCTCATGGCAGCCTCAACCTTCTGGACTCAAGATGATCCTTCCACTTCACCATCCTGAGTAGCTGGGACTACAGGTGTGTGCTACCACGCCTGGCTAATTTTTTAAAGTTTTTTGTAGAGACAAGGTCTCGCTGGACCCAGCTGTTCTTAAACCCCTGGGCTCACGCAGTCCTCTTCCCTTGGCCTTCCAAAGAACTGGGATTATAGGTATGAGCCACTGTGCCCAGCCCCAAAAGATTTTTAGAGCTAGCATGAGGGATGTGGGGAGGAGGCTCTGAGATGGAAGTGTCAACTAAATTCGGAAGTCAGGAGCATTGGCCAGAAGGTACACTCAGTATGTAAAAGAGGAAGGAGAAATAGGTTAAGGGAAAACAATAACACTTTGAGAATACCTGATAATAAGAAATTGATGGAGAATATTTATGAAAATTTGTTTACATGGTTGGGAAATCTATAAGTATGTAAAATCACTAGACTATAGCTACCTCTTATATCTAGAAAACTTATCTGAATTAAATGAAATAATGAGAGGAATGGAAATTGTTCGAATTAGTTTGGACTTACAATCCTAATAGTTGATTTTCGAATATAGAAATGAGGCATGACTCCATCAAAAGCTTTGATCAGGCTGAGTTCAGTGGCTCATGGCTGTAATCTTGGCACTTTGGGAGGCCAAGGCAGGAGGAATGCTTTAGCACAGGAGTTCGAGAACAGCCTGAGCAATATAGTAAGAACCCATCTCTACCAAAAAAAAAAAATTAGCCAGGCATGGTGGTGTGCACCTCTACTCCCAGCTACTCAGAAAGAGGAGGCAGATGGATCGCTTGAGTCCAGATTAAGGCTGAGGTGAGCCATGATCATGCCACTGTTCTCCCACTTGGGTGAACAACTCAAAAGAAATGAAGAACTGATCAGAACATTTCAGCAATCTAGTAGATGAAAATCAATGGGGTACTGAAGATTGCTTCTCACCATCCTGACAATGTTGACAGCCTTAAGCAAAAAACAGTGGCAGAACATTAAGAGGCAATTTGTCAAAGGCTAGTGGGTTTATGATTTTAAAAAACAAAATAAACTTCTTACATGTATTGTTTTATCAACACACACACACATTTTTTAAATGACATAATGTTTTAAAAAATTAACATAACCATGCTGGCAGTTGAGCATGATAGGCTGGATAGTCACAGATCAGACACAAATTGACCCAATAGCCGAACAACTGCTGGCGGAAGTTCTCAAGGAGGAAAACATACTCCTGTGCAAGCAGGTGGCGCAAGAAGCCAGTTCTCATTTGCCACTGAGGCTTCCTAAAAACAGAAAACATTTTCCTTCGTGATATTTGCCTCACCAAGATGAAGCCAACTGCTAAACTTTGCTTCTTAATTTATATTTCACTTAATTTTTCAAATACTTTATAAAGAGACTGGTATAATTAAGTATAATGTCATTGAGAAGACCAAAGAATAAGTGATTTTGCTTTTGTTTTTTTTTTTAAATCTCAAGGTTATGCATATGTATTGAGGGTTTCTCCCTGGGTTGATGCCCTAGATAAATTTTCATTTTCTCAGTTTATCTCTAAAGTATTATCAATGACCTGTAAAATGCAATCGCATTTGTGTGTGTGTGATGTGTGCTGGAACCAGCAAAATCCTCTAAAATCCTAATAAAATTATCTGAAACAAAAACTTTCACATCACAAGTAAGGAGAAAAAAACTGAAAGAATAATAAAGAAAGGCAAAAAATAGCCTAAAATAATTTAAAAAGTTACAGCATGAAGAGATGAAAACCAGATCAATTGTAGAATAAAAATTCCAGGCAGAAGTTTATGACTGCTTTGGCATCTCATGAAGATATTGGAGGAAAAACAGATTGGGAAGAAAACTATTTCAATGTATTTGTAAGTGCCATAAGGATTAAGATAATACTTGTTTTATGCTTAATGAAAGTCTAAAGTCATGCAATCAAATCTACAGTGTAGCCAGTCAGTAATGCCAAGGATTAATTGAAAAAACAAATTCAAGATACACAAGAATTGTATAAAAGGATTGTCATATTACTAGTAAAATTACTGACCTAGGCAACAGGGCAGAGAAATACTACTATACGTTAAAAGCAGTTTCAGAGGAAATAACAGACTAGCAGCTTAATCAGGATGGTAAGAGAGGGACAGTTCCTAGAACTGGAAACAAAAAATCAACTGAGTCTCAAGTTCAAAGGTGTGCCCAGACTCCTGCAAATGCTATTCAAAAGAAGAAACCTGAATAAAAGCTTTTAATTTTTGAACTTTGACAATAAGAATATTCAACTAAGAAGAGGCCGGTAACACTTTAAAAAATGCTACATAAGCCGGGCACGGTGGCTCAAGCCTGTAATCCCAGCACTTTAGGAGGCCAAGGTGAAAAGATTGCCTGAGCCCAGGCATTCAAGACCAGGCTGGGCAACTTGGTGAGACCTTATCTCTACAATATATCAAAAAATCAGCCGGGCATGGTAGTGTGCACTTGTAGTTCCGGCTATTTGGAAGACTGAGGTGGAAATATCACCGGAGCCCAGCAGGTCGATGCTAGGGTGGCCTTGAACATGCCACTGCACTCTAGCCTGGGTGATAGAGTGAGATTCTGACTCAAAAAAACAAAACAAACAAACAAAAAAGCCAAATAGAATTATTTTGGACCTTGGAATCCAAATAAAAAGCCAGAGGGACTGAAGTCTATATCTTTAAGATACTGAAGCTAATATTTACCAGCGATGAGAATAGTGACAACTATAACAGCTTTCTTTTCTTTTCTTTTCTTTTTTTTTGAGTTGAAGTCTTTACTTTGTCACCCAGGCTGGAGTGCAGTGGCATGATCATGGCTCACCACAGCCTCAATCTCCAGCCTTGACATCTTGGGCTCAGGTGATCTTTTGCTTCCGCCTCACAAGAAGCTGAGACTACAGGCCGTATGTCACCATACCTAGCTAAATTTTTTTTTTTTTTTTGGTACAGATGAAGTCTCACTATGTTGCTCAGGCTGGTCTCAAACTCCTGGGTTCAAGTGATTCTCCCACTTTGGTCTCCCAAAGTTTTGGAGTTACAGGTATGAGCCACTGTGCCCGGCTTGTGCTTTATTTTTATAAACATGTTAAGATTTAATTAAATTTTCAAAAAATTAAATGAGGCGTTTCATTTCAGCTGAGAACGTAAGCTGTCACAAGGAAAAGTCAGATTATCTACAGCATCATAACTTTTCTTGAGTCCATAAGAGAGCTGTGGTCATAAGGCAACTAAGTTAACTGAAATCCAAAGAGTGACAGAGCCCTGCAAGGAGAGATGTAACAGAAAAAACATTTCTCCTTCAGCAGAGAATGGGGGAAAGAGCCCCAGAACAAATGGGTAAGATGAAATCAGCTAAAAGGTAGCCTGACATGTCAACTCGAAATAGTCAATATTGGAGGAAAACACTGGGAAAGTTATACAAGCACCACTGAAACCAATAGACTTCAGTGGTTAATAGGTCATTTCCCACCCCCAAACTTTCAGAGTGGAGATGATAACCACATTATAGAAATGTTTATGAACTCAGAAAAAGTTGAAATGTTAATACCCTGTTGGATGAGGGGCCTGGAGGCTGGTACTGTCATGCACTGCTAGAGGAAGGGTATATTGGAAAACAAGCTGGGTACATTATAAAAGGTTGTTTAAAATATACATGCTGTGCAATCCAATAATTCCTATTGCAGAAATGTATCACTGCTAATAGTAAAAAAAAAAAAATGTTGAGGAATGTGGTTACTAAGTTGTTTATATGCATTAGGGTCCTGGCAAAAAACAGGTGGCCCACTTAAACTAGAGAAGAGGGAAGAGTTTAATGAAGGTATGGACAGGGTTAAGGGAGATCAGCAAAAAATGGTGGAGTACTATGGGGGGTACCAGGAAAGGGAGGAACCCAGAGAGGGTAGCCATAGAAGAAAACCTCCTCTCAGGAAGCCAGAGAATGAGAAAGCCTGACAACTTCAAAGGTCAGTCTCCTGAGGCAAACAGCATGGTAGAGAAGGGTAGAGGATGAATTGAGGCCTAACAAAAAGGTTTAGCACAGTGTTCCATACAGCACTGCTTATAGTAGTAAAAATATTGGAAACCATCTAAGTATCCACCATTATGGAATTTACTGAACAATTTATGATACGCTCATAACTTGGAACATATGCCACCATTAAAATTTAAATTTTGAGCCAGGCTCAGTGGCTCAGCCTGTAATCCCGCGCCTTTGGGAGGCTGAGGTGAGCGGATTGCCTGAGCCCGCGGGTTCGAGACCCTCCTGGGCAGTGAGACCTCATCTCTACAATAAATCAAAAAATCAGCCAGGCGTGGTAGCGCATGCCTGTAATTCTGGCTACTTGGAAGGCTGAGGCGGAAGAATCGCTGGAGCCCAGCAGGCGAGGCTGCAGTGGCCGGGAGCGGCCACTGCACTCCAGTCTGGGCGACAGAGTGAGACTCCAACTCAAACAAACAAACAAAAAAATTTAAATTTTGTAAGTATATTTATTAAAGTGAAAAGATATTCATAATATATGTTGAATGAAATAAAATTCTATATACTGTCTGATCCCAATTTTCTATCAGTATTTTGTGTTTGTGTGCGTGAATTTAAATATGTAATGTGTCTGGGAAAGTATACAGTTTAATGTTAACAATGTTTCTTTTGGGGTGGTGAAATTACAGGTCATTTTAATATTCATAATTTTCCTTCTCTGTGTATTCTGCTTTCTCTAAAATGTATAATAAAATAGTAAAGTTCTTTTTACAAAAATGAGAAAGATGGCATGATCCCAGATTAATTCTGTGAGTTAAATAGGTGTTATTCTTAACACTGATAAAGAAGACTTCTTAAAATTTATTAGAAGCCAGTTTCATTTATGAACATAGTTGTAATATTCTTACATACAATTTCAGCAAATAGTTGAGCAAAAATAATCATTGTATATTTAACTGGATATCAATTATTATATTCACTTACCTGATAATCTAACTTATTTTCACACAACACTATGCAGAAGGTATTAACTTTTCCATTCTTAGATCAGGAAATCAAGAAAACTAAGGTAAATGGTCATTAAACATTAGAACTGTATTCAAATTAGATCTGCCTTCAGCTAAACCCAGTATTCCCCTTTTCCAACATGGGAGGACATAGTGAGATGACAGCTGCCTCTGAGCCAGCAAGCAGCCTCTTGGGCATCTTGATCTTGGACTTCCAGTCTCCAGAACTGTGAGAAATAAATTTCTATTGTTTAAACCAAATAAAATAAAATGAACCCAGTATTCTCAGCCACCACACCATATACCACACCATGACTAAGTAGAACTTATCTCTCACAAATAAAATTTTGAGTATTCTGTCATGTCACCAGAATGAATAATAAACATCAGAAGAAAATCACAGACAATGCCAAGGTGTAATATTGAAAAGACTTAGAAGTTAACAGCATGGCTATTTGTTGTCTATATCTTTAAAAACAAAAGTCAACATCCCATTAATTATAAATAAATTGGTCTCTATCATAATTACTTAGAATATTTGAAGAGGTTATGATCACGGCTTTATGATGGCAAAAAGTGGTTAAGTATTCAGTGATTCATTCGGTATTTATTGAGGTGCCTACTATGTGCCAGGCACTGTTCCTGGCACTGGGCATTTGTGGCAATAGATAATAGCTAAAACAAGAAGCTTGCTTTGTGCTAGGCTCCTTTTAAGTGCTTTATGTTTACCAACTTATTTATTTATTCATTTTTGAGTTGGAGTCTCACTCTGTCGCCCAGGTTGGAGTGCAGTGGCATGTTCACAGCCACCTCAGCCTCGACCCGCTGGGCTCAGGCAATCCTTTTGCCTCAACCACAGGCATGTGCCACCATGCCTAGCTGATTTTTTTATTTACTGTAGAGACAAGGTCTCGTCAAGTTGCTCAGCTGGTCTTGAGCCCCTGAACTCAGGTAATCCTCTCGCCTCTGCCTCCCAAAGTGCTGAGATTACAGGCATGAGCCACTGCACCCAGTTTACCAACTTATTTAAACTTCATACAGCCTCACAAGGTAATTACTACTATTGTTCCATTTTATGGATAAGGAAACTGAGGCACAGAGGGACTTATGTGTCATGTCTATTAAGCAGTAGAGCTACGAGGCAAGTGCAGATATTCGGTCAGAGCAATTAACTGCAGTGGAAATCTCTTTAAACGGAAAGTAATGGTCTCTGTCCTCGTGGAGATTATGATGTAGTGGCAAATAGGGACATGAAAAAACACAGAATTAAATATATAATTTCAAATTACAGTAGGTGCTAAGAAAGAAAAGTTGGATAAGATGACTTATTTAGTTGGGAGTGAGACAGGCTGGGATAAGGAGGGGCCCATCAGGTGAAAGTAAGGGCTGGTGACATGAAGAGACCCCAGGATGGTGCCTGAAAGGATGGCCCCACTGGCTGGACTTCCCCGCAGCAGTCTGAGAACCTTTGCACAGAATGCTAAGCAGTGAATTTAATTGGAGGGTGATGGGGGAACTTTGGACATTTGTTTCTGTGTTTATAAAGTGTTTTATTCACTCACTGACCAGTCTGTACTGCACATGGGACTCCCTCAGAGATCTGCTGTGGTCACAGGCGATGGTGGCTGAGTTCACTTCTGGCCTAGGTTTCAGGCAGAGACTGCCCAGCAAACCCAAACCATGAATTTCAAGTTGATTCTTTAGAAGGTCACAGGGACACAGTGCTGGTCAAGCTGAGTGGGTATGGGGTTTTTTCTTTTAAAAATATGGAACGCTTCACGAATTTGCGTGTCATCCTTGCACAGGGGCCATGCTAATCTTTTCTGTATCGTTCCAATTTTAGTATATGTGAAGCAAACACTACTATTACTTTTATGATTCCCATTTTACAGATGAGGGAACTCATGTCCAGAAAGTGGTATCTGCCACAGCTGTCAGTGCCTATCATGAAGCAAAACCAGCAATTATGATCAGATCTGAACAACATGTTGTAAGTTGGCAATTTCCACATTTAGTTTCCCACATGGCTCCCACCAAGCTTTTTTTTTCCCTTCAAATTCTAGAGTTATGCTGTACAGTATGGCAGCCACTAGTCACATGGGGTATTTAAGTTAAAATTAATTTTAATTAGATAACAAAATCTTCAGCTTCTCAGGTTATACTGGCCATACTGCATGTGCTCGATAGCCATTAGTGTCTAGTGGCTACTTGGTCAGACAGTACAAAGTTATGGAACAGTTCCGTCATCTCAGAAAGTTCCCCTGGGCAGTGCAGTCTAGAAATTTCTTAATTTTCTCTTTAAAATGGTGAATCGGTGACTCATGTGCCTATAATCCCAGCACTTTGGGAGACTGAGGCAAGAGGATCATTTGAGCCCAGGAGTTTGAGACCAAGTAGGCCACATAGCAAGACCTTGTCTCTACAAAAAAATAAAAATATTAGCCAGATATGGTGGCATATGCCTATAGTCCCAGTTACTTGGAAGACTGAGGCGGGAGGACTGCCTGAGTCCAGGTCAAGGCCATTGATTGTACCACTGTACTACAGCCTGGGAGACAGAATAAAACCCCGACCCCCCCCACCCAAATAGTGGATGAGCTACACACAGAGTTGTTTGTACACAGATAATTTTATCACTCAGCTTGTCACAATTTTTATCCAGAGCCTATAAAATTCAATTTTGGTAAACATATTTTATTGTTTGGAGACTGTCATTTTCTAAAGGCAGAGATTCTTCCTCTACTTCTGTGAAGAACCTTAGTTCACTAAATTTAATAAACATTTACTGGTGCAATTACCATAGCTTACTGAACTCTGCACAAGGCTAAGCTAATGTCATGTCTGAGGCGGCCTTTTATATTCCTCAGGCAATCTCCGGTTGGTGTTTCATAACACGTAGCAAGGGAATCCAGCATTTCTTGACATACTTTGAAGTTTGAGAAGTTACTCTGTCAGTGCAAGGATGGTTAAGTAGATGTCACAGGGCCTCCCCACTGGCCCTGCTACGAAAGAACTATGGACAAGCTCATGCTCTCCTTGGGTTGATTCACTACCTCTGAGGAACAGGGAGGAGTGAGATGAGAGAAGAGACCAACGTGGAGCTTAGTTCTTATACTTCCATTTAGTCACTCAACAAGCATTAACAGGACCCTATAGCCTGCTGAGCATTGCACTAGTCACTGGAGACTGAAGAGATGAAGACGACTAGGCCCCTGCCCTTGAAGAACTTACAATCTAGTGGGGGGAGCAGACAGTGAAGATTTAATTCCATGTGTTCAGTGCAGTGATCGAGGTGTCACAGGGACTGTGGGAGCCTTGGAGAGATAGGGAAGGCCTCCAAGGTAAGTGAGGCCCACAACTACAGGAGGTCCAAGAGCAGACATCGCCATCCTAGGAAGGGTGTACATCTAGGGATTTGAGCAAGAAAGGAGTTTTCTAGAGAAGCAGAGCAGTTGGGATGGATAGTCAGTATGGGTTTGTTTATTCATAATTGAACCAAACTCATGACAAGATGGAAGAGCAAGGAACTGAACTGGACTATTATCATTATTCTTATGCTGGGTTTGAGCCAGAGTTGATGAGTCTTAGAACACAGTCATATGTGAGTTGGAGTTAGTATAATGCCAGAGAATGAGGGTGATTCTAAAAATAGCTTTCGCCAACTGTTGCCGTGATTCTAATGTGGATTTCTGGCATGTCTCAGGAGCACTGCCTGTGGGTTTGGGGCTATAGTAGGAAATGACCATGGAGAATGTGGGCAGAGAATTGAGCCAATTGGTATGTAGCAGCTTGTGTTGGGGTGGGGACTTAGAGGGAATGGAAGTGAGGGAAACTGCAGCAGACAGAGAGGCAAGGCCCGGGTCTGCCTCCAGAACATTCTTACTTGCCATGATTGCTACCACACTGTGCAAGAGGGTCAGACATCTTCAGCCCAGTCCATCCAGGAGAAGGATCCTGGTTTTATTCATTCTGCCTGTGGTCATGGGCACTCTGAGGATGCTTCTCCCTCCACTGGCTTCCCTTCCCATAGGTGGAAAGTCCTCCCCAGTGACTGAGGTAAATTGAGGTGGTTATTTAGTTTAGATCATAGCAGTCTAATGTCTTTGGCCTGAGCTAACTTATGGCAGGTCTAAGTCTGACTGTATCCTACCTGCTTGTTCTTTTCTCCCCAAGTCCCTCTAAATAGCTTTTTTTCCAGTTAAACAAGTAATCCTGTCCTAGGTTACATTCTGTTCATTTCTACCTTCTCACCTTTGCTTTCTCTACAGTACCCTCTCTCTGTCTCTTCTTTTTCCTTTCTTTAACAAATGTTGCCCATTGTTCCCTGTTGTTCATGACCCATGCACTCTGTAAAGCCTTCCTTTCCTACTCTAGCTCATGATGATCTTTTCCTTTTTTGGATTTTTGTATTTTAGTCCAAATCCTGCCTAACACTGAGACTGATGATGCTGAAGAGGAGGAAATCACTTTGGAGACCACCTAAGGCCTCCTATCATTTATCTGTCCTTTCTTGGAGGAAGACATTACCTTCTTCTACGTATTTTTATTGAAAAGACAAATACAACATTATCATCAATGGAAAGAATGCCCATAATTCCATTATCTTAATATAACAGTTGTAAACATTGCACACTTCCTTTCCATACTTATTATTTCATGTCAGTTTATAAAACTATTTTATGTTTAGTTTTTTCCCATTTAACATTATAACCCAAATACTTCCTTTTTAAAAATTATAACAGAAGTATAACACTCCCTCTTGTTATTATATTGTAATTTTATCAAGTCACTCTACTGATACTGGACATTGGGTTGCTGACTCTGCCTTTTCAAAAGGATTATATGTTGCTCTTGAGTCCATCTCCACTGAGCTCTGAGAGTCTGTTCTATGAATGACTGCTCTCTTGCATCTTATTCTCTCATTGTCTTCAGGTATCTCTGAAGTCTATGAAGATGTTCAGTCTTATCTGTCCTAAAAAAATCGGAACCCTGCTACATACCATTCTCTGTGGCCTCCACTATTCCCAGGCTACTCACTCTTTTGCCCCCTATTATTTGCCTCTTTCCCCAGCCACCTCCCACTCCAATACACTATAGAGTTTTCTCAAAAAATTAAAAACAGAACTATCCTATGATCTACCAATCTCACTGCTGGGTATATTTCTAAAGGAAATGAAATCAGTCTGTTGAAGAGGTATCTGCACCCCCATGTTCACTGCAGCATTATTCACAATAGTCAAGATAGGGTATTAACAAGGTGTCCACCAGCAGATGAATGGAGAAAGAAAACTATGATGCGTATATACATAAAGGGAATGCTATTCAGCTTTAGAAAAGAAGGCAGTCCTGTCATTCACAACAGCATCGACAAACCTGGAGATCAAGTCAGGCACAGAAAGAGTCTCTTTTTCTGTGACCATTTAACTGAGTCCAAAGAGGTCTTCTCAGTCATTGTCCCTGACATTGACTGTCACGTTCATTTTGAAACTTCCTCCCCAGGCCATTAGTGACACCACATTTCCATTGTGCTTATTGGTTTTCTCTCTGGATCTTTCTCTGCCTTTTTCATTGACTTCTCTTCAGCCTTTCCAAAAGGAATGTCTTTCTTGAGGGTTCCCCTCAGTCCTCTTTTCCTTCCTTTTTTCCTCTCTTTCTATGCACATTTACTGTTCCATCTTTAGCTAGTAGCTCTGTGTAAATAATTTTCACATCAGTAGCCATATCTCCCGAGCCCTCAGCTCACCTGCTCCTTGGTGGGCATCAGCACAGTTCCTCAGCGGGCCCAGCACTCCATGGCCAGCAAACTCATGTGACTGCCTTTTACCCGTGCTTCTGCATATGGTTCCCAAACCTCTGAGTCATCCTTTATCCTTTTTTCTCCCATATCTTACCAGTTGATTTAGCATCCAGAATGTGTCTCATCCATTTTCTAATTTCCATCCAAACCCGCAAAGTTTTTGTTTAAAAAATTTTTGATGGGGAGACACCTCTTATCAACAAGGGTGCCTGAACGAAGCATATTTGTATACCTAACCCTTTAACTGTACCCCACAATATCATAATAAAAAATACTGATTAAAAAAAAAGTTTGAAATACAAAAGCAGTGTATATGGTGTTAAAAATTTAAAGGATATCATTAGTATTAATTACATGTAATATTGTCATCAGATGTATTATTATAGAGAGCAAAAAGTAAACATTATTTTTCACACATTGACTCCCCAACTTCTCTCCAAATTCTCTTTCTTTTCCTAGTGGAAACTATTGTTTATACTTACACTTTTTTTAAAAGTAGATTTATAATCACAATCACACTTTTTTATTAATGGGATTATACTATACAGTGTCTTACTCCCCCATCCCCATGTAATGTGTGAGTCTGCCATGGAAGAGAATAGAAAGTGCAGAAATAGATCCGCACATCCATGGTCAATTAATTTTGAGAAAATATAAAGTCAATTCAGTGGTGAAAGGATAGTCTTTGCAACAAGTGGTGCTATAACAATGACATCACACACAAAAAATTAACTTCAATTCTTCAGTCTGCAAAATAGATAAAATGGACTCAAATGGATCACAGACATAAGAGCTAAAACATTACATTTTTAGAAGGAAATATAGGAGAAAATATTTATGAACTTGGGTTAGAAATACTTCTTAGAAACGACACAAAAAGCATGAGCTAAAAAAGAAAAAAAAAAAGGATTTCACCAAAGTTAAAAACTTCTGCTCTTTGAAGTATACCTGTGCTCTTTGAAATTAAATATACCAAACTCTGCTCTTAGAAATTAAGAGAATTAAAAGACAACCTATGGACTATGAGAAAATACTCACAAGACACATATCTGATCAAAGATTTGTATCTAGAATATATAAAGACACAGCTTAGTGATGAGAAGACAAATAAACCAACTATACAATGGATAAAAGATGTGAATAGGCACTTCACCAAAGAAGACATTTTGATGGCAAATAAACACACAAAAATGTGTTCAATATAATTAGTCATGAGGAAAATGCAAGTTAAGATCACAATGAGGTACTAGTGTACACCTATAGAATTGTTCAAATTTAAAAAACCAAGAGCTACAAACATGTGGAACAACTAGAGCTTTCATATGGTGGAAATGTAAAACACATCGCACTTTGGAAGATAGTTTGACAGTGTCTTATATAGCTAAATTTACATTTACCACTTGACCCAGCAATTCCCTCCTAGGTATTTACCCAAGAGAAATG
>NW_007233667.1:101112-106909 GCF_000164805.1 Carlito syrichta | reverse complement strand
CCAATGTTCATCAGTTGGCAAACAGATAAACAAATGGTGTAATAAATAAATAAATTTTTAAAATGTGGTATATCCATTCAATGAAATACTACTAAGCAATATAAAGGAAGAAATTGCTAATACATGCTACAACTTGGGTGAATCTAAAACATTACGCTAAGTAAAGGGAGCCAGACACAAAAGGCTACATCCTGTATGATTCCATTTACATGACATTCTGGAAAAGGTCAAACTGTAGAAAGAGAATTTAAATCCATGGTTTTCAGGAACTGGAGGTGGGGTAGAGGATAACTGCAAGCTGGCACAAAGCAACAGCTTAAAGCAACAGAAATGTCCCATACTTTGTGTGTGGTGGTGATTATAGGAATTCAAAGAGTTAGTTCAAACTTACTGAACTTTAAAAAGGTGAATTTATTCTGATTGAATTACCTGACTGAATTTACCTGATTGAATTAAACCTGACTTTAAAAAAAAAAAGGAGCAGGGCTCGGTGGCTCAGCCTGTAATCCCGGGCCTTGGGAGTCTGAGGTGAGTGGATTGCCTGAGCCTGCCGGTTTGAGACCTGCCTGGGCAACTTGGTGAGACCTCATCTCTACAATAAATCAAAAAATTAGCTGGGTGTGGTAGCACACACCTGTAGTTCCAGCTACTTGGAAGACTGAGGTGGAAGGATCGCTGGAGCCCAGCAGGTCGAGGCTGTGGTGGCCGGGAGTGGCCACTGCACTGCAGTTTGGGTGACAGAGTGAGACTCCAACTCAAAAAAAAAAAAAAGAAAAAGCATATATATTTGAAGTGGACTTTCTGGGTCAAATGGAGAGCTGATTTTAAATTTTGATCAATAAGGCCAAATTGTCCTCCAAAATGGCGCTACTAGCAGAATATTAGAATGCCTTGTCCCAATACTCTCGCACAGATGAATATAATCACATTTTAAAAGCTTCGTCTATTTGATAGTGAAAAATGTTTTGATCCTTGTTACTTCATATATGCAGCTTTAAGATCTCGTCCTAATTGGTTTCCCCACTTGCAGTCTTTTCTCTCTCCAAATCATCTTATATATTGTTAATAGAGTAATCCTTCTTGTACTTAGGTCTAATAATATCTCAAAAAATCTTTATGATCCACCATTGTTAAGTCCAAACCATTGAGTCCCCCTTGTTCTACCCCAGCTTTCCTTTTCTCTCTTCTCTGCGACATCTCTCGAAGTCCAGTATCTATCTTGCCACTTTTAGTATTAAAGAAAGTCACTCAACTTCCTTTTTTTTTTGAGTTGGAGTCTCACTCTGTCACCCAGGCTGGAGTGGTACAGTGGCACACTCACGGCCACCACAGCCTCAACCTGCTGGACTCAGGTGATCCTTCCACCTCAGCCTTCCAAGTAGCTGGAACTACAGGCACACGCTGCAACATCCAGCTAATTTTTTGACTTATTGTACAGATGAGGTCTCACCAAGTTGCCCAGGGTGGTCTCGAACCCCTGAGCTCAGGCAATCCTCTTACCTCTGCCTCCCAAAGTGCTGCTGACTCAACTTCCTAGCTCAGTGGTTCTTACTCCCAACTTCACTTCAGAATCCTGGGGAGCTCTCAAAAGACATACTTGCAATACTTTGTCTGCAGAGATTTAGATTTAATTGGTCTGAAGTGTGGCCTGGGGGTCATCTGTTTAGTTTTATTTTTGTTATATTTTTGGAGTCGGGAGATTTTAATTTGCAGCCAGAATTGTGAACAGTGGTTCCAGCTTATCCGGCACCTTAGCTAGATAAATCTCGTGCATTCCTGACATTATCTCTTTATTACTACCATTCATTCCCTCCACCTGCAAGACCTGTTCTCTTTAGCGGTCCAAATCCTCTTCATCCTGTAAGGATGCCCTAAGGTCCAGGTCCTGTGCAACTCCACACTGCTGCTTTGCTTGATCTCTCCTATCAAATATGATTTCTCTCTTGTTTGAACATGTTCTGTAACTTCCTTCTGATATTTTTCATGTTCTGGTTTATAATATAGTTAAAATTTTATTTCCCTATAAGATTGTAAACTCATTGGAAAACCTGGCTAATTAATCTCACTGATCACTTAGCACACTACTCTATGGGGTGCTTACTCAGTCAATTTTTTAATGTTTAATCTGGTTTCTTCTCCACTTTGCACAGTTGTCTCCTGTACCTGGCACCTCCTTCCCAGGTATCTCCGTGGCTCAATATCTTATCAGAGTGATCATCCCCGACTACTCATTTAACACAGGAACACTGTCCCTTCCCACACGCCTCCTCCCCCTCTGTTATTCTCCAAATCTCTGTCATCAGCTGAATATTCACTTATTTATCACCTGTCTCCTCTCTAGTGTCTCCTCTCACTAGAATGTAAGCTCCATGAGGATAGGACTTTGTTTTGTTTGCTGTTGTACCTCTAGTGCCCACTGCAGTGCCTGGCATATAGTACATGCCCCCCAAAATATTAATTGAATCTAGTAATTGAACTTTATGGACATTTATCTTATTTTGCATTATTCTCTTAATAACCCACAGCTAGGTGAGCTAGGTATATTGAACCCCGCATCAGATAAGAATGTTTGAGATTTGAACATTTTAAGCATTTTGTTCAAGTTCATAAACTTTGATGTGACAGAGCAGAGCACGGAACTTCGCTGTCTTCATTCCTAGTCCAGGGCTCTCAGCACGACTCTCTACTGACTTCCAGCCTTCCTCTAACCATTTGATTTGTCAGTCCTGCCTTCCCATCCTCATCCAGGCCCACCCCTAAGAATTCAGGGGCCCAAGTCATGAGTGCAAATGAGGGCCCACACACCATACATCGAAATATCAAGTTGTATGCCAAGCAAGCACACTATAAAATAAAATATGTCTCTTTTCCTCCCACAATGAGCATATATCTTCATAATGACCTGGTAGACCTGGTTCAAAGGCAGACTTCTCAGACTCCTGTGAGCTGTGAGCAGGAACATGGCAGCTGTGAGCAGGTTGCGTGTATACATAGAACTTGCCCTACCTTCTTTTCCTGCCGTGGTTCTTGGCTTCACCCCTGCAGGCTTCATGTGCGCCTCTGTAGACATCCTTCCTGTGTGTGCACATTCCACCACTCCCCCTGCAAACAAATACCCCTTGGCCATCCCTTGGGGCCAGACACACCAGCTACTGGCCACCCTTGGGTGGACAGACTTGAGGAAAAGTCCACATAGGTCTGGAAGTGAGACTGGGGCCAAATGGACAGGAGGTTCTGGCATCCTGGCACCCAAACACGGGGGGAAATGGGCTCCTGGTAGGAGGAGGGGTGATTCCTTGGCTTTGCAGACTTTCCTGTGAGGAGAGGTGCCACCGGGGGAAACTTACAGTGGGGCCCTCTAAAGCTGGGGCTCATTTTGCCTAGGTCTAAGGGTAGTACTGATTCTACCTCTCCCCTTCCCCAAACCAGGCTATAAACCTGTTGTGGACCCAGGCTAATTACCTCCCTCTCCCAGAGGGTGTGCATTTTAACTGGAAAACAGGAGATGAGAATTCCAGTTGGGGCTGAGCCTTACGGAAATGAACTAGCCTCTCTGGTTTCTTTATAAAATGAGAATTGGATGAGATAATCTTTAAAATCAATTATTTTATCTTCTTTTACATCCCCCACAGCACTAACAGTTCATAGTGGGTGCTCAGAAATGTTCGCTGGATTTAGTTGTTACATAATTGGGTACAAATGCCCTACAACTTTGTCTTAATCCTGTTTCTCAGACACAGATGTGTGGAGGTGTGTGTGTTTATATGTATGTGCATGTATGCGCACACATGCACCTGCCTTATACCGTTCCCTTCCCCTCTGTCTGCAGTCACACCACCTGCCCACTGGACTGTTAGAGCCTGGGAAACATTTTCCTCGACACTGAGACAGAATGCTCCTAATCCTAACAGAAGTAATATTTAGTTTTGTGCCTTCAGACCTAGGAGACTAGGGGACCCTAGAAATCTCAACTTCCTTAAAGAGTGGGTGCCCGTTAGTCATTTCTGTTAGCCCCAAAGTTCTGATTTTTATTTGTATTTCCAACGGATGTCACTCCCTTCCTAAGGGCGGGGCAAATGTATCATTGTCCTTGAGTTGGGCTGAGAATTGGGAGGGAGGCTCCTATCCCTGACACCCTGGGCTCTAATGCAGGCGGGAGCTTACTGGAGGCTGAGGCCAAACCTGGAAGGTAGAACCACTTCACTGGGGAAGCAGATGCTCTGGTTCAAATCAAGAAGCATAAAATGAGGTTTTACTGGTACTATGGGAGACCCTAAGCAGGATGACACTACACTGAAACCTCCTATTAATTCAGAGGACAAAGCATAAATTCATAAAAGATAAAACAACACAAGACAATTCAAAAATCACCCCAAGGTAATTCATGGTCAAATGTGGTGTTTATCACAGGAGTTCAGAGAATGAATAAAGGTGTGTGAATAAGAGGTCCCAAATCTAAGACCATGGCATCTAAGGCCATGTCTCCACTTAAGCACTTTCCTGAGTGTGTAGGCTCTGACCGAGACAAGGTATGCAGAGCCTTGTGTGTGTGTGTGTGCATGTGGCGGGGGAGATGGGGGAACAATTGCTAAAATTAGAGGCTACTTATGATGGGGAGCATAATCAAGAATAAAAAATTAGGAACATCAACCAAAATATCTTTATCTTTTATTCCCAGCCATTTTCCTTGAAACTAACAGGTAGGTATTTACAGGAGGGTGCCCTAGTCTTATTCTGAGAAAGAAATTTTTTTTTTTTGAGTGAGAGTCTCACTGTTGCCCAAGCTGGAGTGCAGTGGTTCTATCACGACTCACCACAGCCTATAATTTCTGGACTCAAATGATCCTTCTGCCTCAGCCTTCTGAGTAGCTGGGATTACAGGAGCAGGCCACCACACCTGGCTAATGTTTTGATTTTTTGGTAGAGATGAGGTCTTGCTAGGATGCCCAGGCAGGTCTTGAACTCCTGGGCTCAAGCGATCCTCCCTCCTCGGCCTCTCAAAGGGCTGGGAATACAGGTGTGAGCCACTGCACCCGGCCAAGAACTATTATTGATTTGTCAATAATCTTACCAAGGACAAGCCAGTCAGATGGGCTGGAGCTGCCAGGCTGGGCAGCCCTTCCGAGGGCTAAGCCTGGCAGGTGAGCCCGCTGAAGAGGAACCAGTATCTTTTGGTCATGTGGATGATTCACATTTTCCACTTGTACACTCGTTTTGGGGACAGTAAGATAGCGTCCCCCATATACATCTTTACTTCCCAGTCTAGTGCCTGGTGCCAAGGGGATGCGAGGATTGAAACCCGTCAATTCATCCTTTCAAGACCTGTAACCCACTCGGTGTCTTTAGAGTTAGATGCCTGCCGCATAGTAGGTACTCACAAGTGTTCGACTCCATCATTGCCCCTGGGGACGCCAACCCTCAAACACCTCTCTCCTCCTCCCATGAGCGTGGCTTTCCCTAAGAGGGCCTGGTCTTGCAGGGGTCTGTCCAGTCCCGCTCCAATCCGCTTCAGGAGCGGCCATCCGAAGGCCTACTACGTGCGACGTCCGCGGGCTTCCCAGGCCCCAGCCCAGGTCTCTCCCAAAGACCCGGAGAGGAAGGCTGGGGAGAGCTGCGCGCGCGCTGTCCTCGCCACTTCACCGCTCGGGGCTGCGGGGACGCGGGCCCGACTTCTCCCGCTTTGTCCCCTCCGCAGCCCGAGGCTGTCCTGAGGACGCAGGCGCCCCACACACCTGCTGCCTGCACGAAATCGGCGGGAGAGGGAGCGCGAGGCCGCACCCCCCGGCACCCCTCTCCC
>NW_007233667.1:93318-100222 GCF_000164805.1 Carlito syrichta | reverse complement strand
CCCCCCGGCTGCTGCCGCTTCCGAAAGCCCGGCTTTCCCCGCCCCTCCCCTTTTATTCTCCACGGCTCCTCGCCCTCCTTTCTGGAGATGCCTTTCCATTCTTCTCGGGCCCAGCAAATAAAGGCACGGAGAAAACAACGGAAAAGCGGCGCCTCCGGCCAGTTTTGCGAGAGGTCTGCGAAGCTGCCCTCTTGTTATCCGCGGAGCCGGGGGCGGGTCTGGTGGCTTCATCTCAGATCGTGCCTTATTTTTCCTGCAGAATGCAGGCACCGGAATGGTGTTTGTGCGGGGCTGTGTGATGTGGCATAGCAAATGTTTTGGAGTACTTCATTGTCGAGGCGAGGGACACATTCGGCGTGTGCTGTGAAACAGTATTGCGTTACCTCGAGTAGCCCCCATCGTCCCCCAGATGCGGGCAGGCCGGCATGTCCCCTAGTGCAGCAGGACACAAAGAACATTCAAAGAAAACCTCTTGGAAAGCGTTCTGGCCATGAATCTTTCCAGGGAAATGGCTATCGGTAATACTTCTGCAAAGGCATTATTAGTACAATGGAGTGTGAAAATATTTTGATTCTTAAGTGTCAGGGCATGAAAGGAGTAAGGGCTGTTGTTTTTTTAAAAAAAAAAAATAATAGATGCAATTTAGTGACTGTTCATCAGCAAGGGATTAGGAGGCATGATTTATGGAGAAGCATGTGGGTGGATTTTGTTGTTGAGGAAATGATTTAATTCCTATTGCTTCTTTGAAATGTTTATTTGTCCAGCCTGAGCATACACACAGGATGGCCTGGAAATCGTCTCCACGCTGACACACCGCGAGCCAGGGATTGCCAGCACAGGCGCTGGACCGCTTGGAGGGGGAGAAGCAAGGGTGGAAGGTGCAACTGGGGGTGGAAAAGAACTGTAGATGGACAAAATGCAACCCTGATGGCTACTCTGAATCCTCCCTTCTCGTGGGTGCAGGGCCAGAGGGCTGCCAAGTGACTTTGTAAGGAATGGAAACACATCTGAAGGTGTCCCTTGGACCTGTGAGGATGGTAACCAGTGCCATGCAGGGGATGGTATGACAGAAGCACAGAAGTGCTTTGGGGATCAGAGAATGGGACCACTCCACTTACTAAAGAGGAAACTAAGGCAGGGAGTGCCTTGCTCAAGGTCACAGGCATCCCTTTGCCATGTCCCCCGCTGCTCTTGTCTTAGAGATGGGCTCTGGCTCTATGGTCCAGGCTAGAGTGCAGTGGTGTGGTCCCCTACTACTCTTGACCCCTAGACATGCACATAAGAAGCCTCCATAAAGATTTCCTGTAGTTGGGTGGAGCCCTACCTCAGGGAGCCACATCAGAGCTGGGGTTGGCAGCATGAGTATACAGCTAGTAAAACACCTTCCCCTAATTTAGCGCCTCAGTTCTCAGTCGCGCACTCTGTGAGTTCCAGCCCTGTGTGTATAGAGGAGAGAAGGTGTCTTTGCTTTAGACCACAGAGTCCCTCTGATACTAATGGATTCATCTATGGTAGGACACAGCTGACCATTTTTTCCATTTTCTGTGTGCAAAGTGCTGCATTTTGTATGCATGATCCAGTCAGATTTCAAGTTAGTCATCATCCCCATTTTTCAGATAAGGAAACTAAGACATCAGGAGTTTAGGTTGGTTTGGTTTCAGACTCTGTGAAACACGTAACCTCTGCTCAACAGCTTACCCATATTAACGTGGCTATCTGAATATGCTGCAGAGGTTGAGAATGTAAGTGGCTTCTTTTGATAAATTAAAAATAAGTAGTGGAGCTGTTTGTGCTGTCCCTTTCTAACTTTCTCTTCTTTAGAAAGAGAATATTTGTATTTGTTTCTCAATACAAATATTCAACCTGGAGGCATGAAACTGTATTTCCATTCTAGAACTGACCTCATGGAAAAAGAGACTTGGTCCTTTCACTGATTTGTGTATTGGGCTCCCAGCTGGGGCATAGACTAGGAACTAAGAATCAAAGAGCATGGCCATGTCCTGAGGATCCAGTGGGAAACACACTAGTGGGTAAGCAGGCCCAGACTGTTCTCAGGCAGGAGAGGCAGGGTTTCCTCAGGGCGGCCCTGATCTACTTCTTGAAGACTATGAGGGATGATTTGGGGGAAGGGTAGCTCCCTGATGTAGCTGTCTGTCTTGGGAGGAGGGTGCCTTTTAGCTGTTTGTCCACACTTCTTCTCTGTGCCTCCAGGACCCTGATGCCCCTAGTCCTGAGTGTTGTTTTTCTATCAGCAGAGTGGAAAGGTGGAGGCTTGGCCTAATACCACCATGGTGGTTCGTTTTCTCTCTGGAGAGCGAGCAGTGCTGGTCAGAAAGCAGCATGTCTAGTCTTGTTTTGGCTCTCTCGCGTGAGGCGACAACTCTTTTGTTAGTGTCTGAAAGCTGTCCCCTTCTTATGCAGGTTTCTCCTTTCTTGTTAACTTTTGTTCAATAGAGTCCACCTTCCAGGTGGTCTCCTTATTACAGGCTTTAGTTTAATTTCTGTGTTGTATTGATTTCTTGCCTCTTTCTGTTTGCTTCAGCATTTTGTATGTACTTTTTTTTTTAAAACATTTATAAGTTTGGTCTTGACTGTTCATTGTTGTGGAAACAACTTGTAATACTTTGGACTTACTTTTGATTGCAGTGCTTTTAGAAGATTAGCCATCCACAACGTAAAAGAAAGGATTGCACCCCATTTCTATACTTTATTCAGAGATAAGTTCTTTTTAAAAATAATAGTTATTATGAAATGGGTAGTTATGCAGAGAATTTAAAAATTACTGAAAGGTGCAAAAACAGTTACCTATAATCCCATTGCCATGGATAACAAGAAATAGTTTTGTCTTTTGAGCGTGTGTGCCACTGCACTCCAGCCTGGACGAAGGAGTGAGACTCCAACTCAAAAAAAAAAAAAAAAAAAAAAAAAGTTTTGTCCTTCTTTGTTAACGATTTTTTTTTAAAAAAGGAGAATTGAATTATACATACAACCGTATTTTCTGTTTTCACTCAGTATTTAACTTAAGCATTTTTTCACTCATTAAATATTATTTGGAAGCAATTTTCTATCCTATTGATTCAGCTATTCTTTTGTTTCCAGCCATTTTTGCTGTTATAAGGAATGCTGATGAATAGCTACATAGATACAGCTTTGTCTGTTTGTCTTTCTGTGTGTGGGGTTTTTTTGAGTACACATTTATAGAAGGAAAATAAGAATGTGATTAAAATGTAAGGCTCACCAGGCTGGATGTCTGCCTGTTTTGTCCAGAAGACTGGGCACCTGGTAGGTGCTCAGAATGTGATTGTTGAATGAATCAGTGTTTTGAAAGCTGGGGTGCTGAAATAAGTCCTTGAAGTTTACGCAGTTGCCTTCCAAAGTCACTGGCATTGAATAATATTTCACTTCATCACTGGCATTGAATGTTATTTTTAAAATCCTTGTTAAATACATTTGATATACAGTGTTTTCACTTGCACTTTTTTTTTTTACTGCTTTTGGGTTGAATATTTTTTATTTTGTATTTGTAGTCTGTGAATTTTTTCTGTTTTTGTTCATTTGTCTTTTGTGGCATATATATATATATTTAAATCTTTATATATTATATAGTCTAAGGATAGCAACCATTTTTCCTTTTGTTTGTTGTATTCTCCCCCTTCCAAAGGTTTTCCTTTGAATTTTACGTAATTTTAAAATTCAGAAATTTCTGGTTATTTTGATTAGCATGATCTGCCATTTGGATTTTTTGTAATTTTTTTCTTTGCATTTATACTTATGCATGTTAAATTTTGATCTAACTTAATGCACTGCTTCATTATTGTCCATTTCCAGGTGAATATTTTATATACCTTGTGAGTGGCTTGGTATCCTATTTTAAAAAAAAGACTTAGATAAAGGTTTCAAAAGTGTGGTCCCTAGCCCTCCTACATCAGCATAATTTGGAGGTGTGGGGATACCTGTTAAGAATTCAGATTTCTGGGACTCAACCGTGACCTAAATTAGAACCTTTGGTGTTGGTACCTGGTAATCTTCATTTTCACAAGGTCGCAACTCATTTGTAAGCACCTTATGCTTTGGAACACTGATCTTCATACTGCAAACACAGTAAATGAAAGTTAATCATATTTTGAAGATATGGTAGTCCTTTTTCATCTGAGGGGGCTCTGTTCTAAGACCTCTGATAGACACCTGAAACTGCAGTTAGTTTGAACCCTCTATAAACTACTTTTTCTACATATACATACCCGTAATAAAGTCTAATTTATAAATTAGGCACAGTAAGAGATTAATAACAGTAATAAAACAGAACAATTTTAACAATGTATTGTAATAAAAGTTATGTGAATGTGGTCTTTCTCAAAATTCTGTAGTATTTTCAGACTGCAGTTGATCTCAGGTATCTGAACCGTCGTGAGAGGGGAGATTGTTGCATACTATTTAATAGCTTGCAATTGTCTTTTCACTGTAGCACAGTTGATTTCAAATCGTTATGTTGAGACTTTTTTGTTGTATCTTGTCTGCTTGGTTTTGCTCGGGTTGAGAGTAGAAGGGCACAGAGAAGCGCATTTGAAATTCTCACTCCTGGCCCCTGGGGAACAGCGACTGCAGTCCCTGTCAGGAAGTGCCTCACTTAATCCTGAAAACAGAACCCAGCCTGGGAGTTGTTAAGAGTCACTGGGGACCTGGGAGCCACGGGTTTTCTATCAGTGTCCTGAGTGAAAGAGGCAGCTAATTACTGTCATCGTAATTACACTAGGCTGATTTTCCCAGATAGGAAGATGCTGTTCTAACTGATCTGGTTTGTTTTCAAGTCGTGGCCACCCACTTTTCATCTGGAGACATTGTAATATGATTTCCCTTTATGTGCTTAGGTGGCAGGAGTTGTAGAGAGGTGAGCTAGAAAGCCAGGGGTGTGCATTTCTGCCCATAGTTCACTTTGTGGCTGTGGACAAGCAACTTTCTCATCTGTATAAGAAAGGGTTAATGAGATTAGTTCTGAGTTCCCTCTTCCCCACACCCAGGACTCCTCCTACTCTGCCTTCTCCGGTTCTTTCTCTGTCTCTTTCTTTTTCCATCTCCTGTGATGATGCTTTGGGTATGCCAGTGCTGTGGTTATAGCTTCAGGCATTACCTCGCCTCATTAGTGAAAATCTAATCTTGTTTCCCAAAGTGCGGTCCGCCTTATAGTAGCTTGTTAGAGAATGCAGACTCTCAGGTTCCATCCCAGACCTTCTGAATCAGAACCTGCATTTATCAGGCTCCCTGGGTCATTTCCCACACACAGCTGAAGGTGGAGAAGCACTGGGCTGGGAGGCAGTATCTCCTGATCCAGCCTTCTGGGGACACGTTGTATTGAAACACTGGAGACTGAGTCAGCCCAGAGGAACTCTGGAGCTAATCCGGGTCTCCGGGGACCTTGAGATACCCCTGCCTTTGGGACTGAATCTATACGAATGGTGTGCCAAAGCCCTATTCTATTTGACCAGCAATTTCAGAATAGAATGGTTCTTCAGGCCTGGCCTGTTCACTCAGCTGGTGGTTAAGTCGCTGAAACATTACCATACCAGCAAGTAAACAGCTGCTGTAGTGAATATCCCTGGCTCCCCATCGCCAAGCGCCCTGGGCCTCCTTGCCCTCCTTCAGGGCTCTTCTCCCAAGGATCCCCCCTCCCCTACCTCAACCATATGCAACAACTGAAGGGGTAACGCGCAGCACTACAGCGCCTAAAGGACTCTGCTTGAGTCTTTTTGATAAGAACCATTCTGAGAGGTGTGAGGTGATCTCTCACTGTGGTTTTAGTTTGCATTTCCCTAATCAGTGATGAGGAACATTTCCCTTGTACCTGTTGGCCATTTGTATGTCTTTTTCAAGAAATGTCTGTTGAGGGCCTCTGCCCATACATTTAGAGGGATTGGTCAGTGCTTGTGCACCAAATCTTCTGTTGAAGTGTGTTGAGTATCCCATGCACATTTATTCATTTATTCATCCCTCCCAGATGGCAGCACTTAAAAAACCAGTTTGTTAAGGAGTGTATTTGACTGTAGTTGAAGCCATAGACCTGGGAGACACAACTAGGGGGAGTGTGGAGAGTTAGGAGAGAAGGCGGCCAGGGACAGAGGCCCCGGAAACTCACACTAAGAAAAGGGAAAGAGAAAGAGAAGCCCACAGATAAAGCTGACCATCGTGACAAGACCGTGTTGTGACAGGAGAAGGGGAGAAAGTTTTTACAGAGCAGAGGGATCCATCCTGTCAAATTCTACTCTACTTACCTGTTTCTTGAAGTGTGGGGTGTGGGTCACCTGACCAGAGTCACCAGGGGTACTTGTTAAAAACTCAGACTCATGGCCAAGCAGAATCTACTGAAGCAGGATGCCTGAGGATTTGTATTTTTGAAATGTTCACCAAGTTATTCTAACGCGTGGTGAGGTTTGAGTTGCTCCCTGTAACTTAGGGGTGGTTGGGGGGTTGATGGAAGTTTTAGAAACATGTTATAGACTTGTTGTGTTTGTAGGCTTCAAGAAAGAATAGGTAAAAAATACAGTGGTTGAAAATTTAAGAGAGTAGAAAGTACTGATGAGTAATTCACCAAAGGTGAGGAGGTTTGTGTGGGCAGGCAAGATCACTGTAAGAAGGGCTGGAAGTTGCAATACTGGGAGAAGGAATCGGAGGACACTGGCAGAAGGCTGGGAGCATGGTCATGATGCCAGGGCACATGCCATGTGATTTTGTCCTGTAACACCTGACATCGCAATGTGGCCGGAAACTGTGAACCACTAGCTTGAGTCAGGATGGGAATCAAGGGCCAGGTGTGAAGAGCCGAGTGCAATTGAGGGAATGGCAAGAGGTGACCTGGGTGGTTCAGTGTGGGACTGAGGCAGGTAAGGAAGGGTGGATGGATGAATGGAGC
>NW_007233667.1:77958-93298 GCF_000164805.1 Carlito syrichta | reverse complement strand
GGGCTGGGAGAAATGGGGTCTGGGTGAGATCCCAGCACAGGTGTGTTATGGAAGAGGGCTGGAGGGATGGGTGTGTCGGTACTCAGAGTTTGTATATGACAGGGCGGACTGAGGATGTCTCTTGAATCAGTCCACTTACCTCTGCCACCACTGCTGTCCTCATTTGAGCTCCCTTCCTCTTCTCTCTGGGTGACTGTTCTGGCCTCCGCTTCCACTCCCTCTTCCTCCAGGTTATCCTCTGTCTTCTGCTGGGGAAAACTGCTGGGGGCAGGTCACGCCACTTCCTTTCTGTTTAAGTGTCTGTAGTGGCTCCTCATGGCTTTCGTAATATTCCAAGTTTGAGTCAAAGTCCGTGTGTGGGGGCAGTGTGGGAGTGAGGAAGTTAGGATAGGAGAAAATGGATACAGTGGGTAAAGAATACCCCAAATAGTAGTCCTGAAAGGGACCAACCGATCTTTCCAAGAGGGGTGAAGTGATGTGTCTTAAAGGCTGAGGTTTGCCCTTCTGAGGTCAAGGTTCAGCAGCCAAGCTGATTTCTCATCCTCATGGTGGGATTTGTGGGGACCGACAGCAGCTGGGTATGTATGGCCCATCCCTGAGAGGGCCAGCTTCTACTGCTCCCGGGGTGCTGTGTGTGTCTAAGGAGTAAGATGGGAAGTCAGGAGCAGGGGGGTGGTAGATAGAGGCCACCTGTGCAGGTGGGGACTAGGCAGAAGCCAATCTGAAGGGTGGTGAGAGGAGACAGATTTTGCTGAAAAGAGAGGCAGAGTGGGTAGGAGCGAAGTCTCTCAGGAACCTGGAAGGGATGGGATCCAAGGCAAGAGTGGAGGGGTTCATTTTAGAGAGGAGGAGAACAGAAGGAGAGACAGGTGGCTCCTTGTGGGGACGAGACGCATGGAGGAGCTGGTGACTATTCGTGGAGGGTGGTAGGCGAGGAGATCTGGGGAGAAGGGCAGCATGGGGTAGAATGGGAGCTGGAGGAAATGCAGCTGGTTTCCAGGGATGGAGAAGAATTGCCAGGCAGTGGCAAGGGCCCAGGTGACGTTGGAAGGCCAGTCTTGGTAGCAGACTGGGAACTCTGTGTGTCCCTCCAGCATCCCTAGGTGGTATCGGCCCTTGTGGAAAGTGAGCAGGCCACAGTGGTCCTGGGGTGTTGGGCAGGGATATAGGGAGGCTCCCGGTGATTGACTGGAGGTCAACAGCCCAGGAGTCATTTGAAAACTCTCCTTGCTGCTCCTTTTTTCTTTGTTCTCGTGTCTGTTGTTGGGGCCTGTGGATGGAACCCTTCATCACTCACTATTTTGGGTACTAGGATTAGTTTGGGAGCCAGACAGTCTAAAGAATGGCTTTGAAGCACTAGGTAAGTACTGCTGGGGAGCTTTCAAAGGGGGAAGTCCCCAAAGTACAAAATAAACGGTCTTGTGGAGCCAGCATCTAGAGAGCTTGGGTACAACCCAGGAGACAGGTATGAACTGGTGGGAAGTTGCTGGGTCTTTGCTACTCCAAGTGTGTGGTCCCCAGGTCAGCAGCATTAGCATCCCTTGGAAGCATGTTAGAAATGCACAATGTTGGTTCTCACCCTAGACCTGAATCGACCTTCTAAAAACACCCCCAGGTAGGCACACCACGGTTTGGGAAGCTCTGACCTACACAGTTTCTCATCAAGTTAGCGTGTAATCCAAAGATTCTTGGTTGCTACCTATTTAGTGGGGGAGTCCCTAGCTTGTAAAAATCCAGCCCAGATTTCTGGTCAACTGGGGAAACTGAGGGTAGGAACAGCAGGTGCAGAACTGGGCTTGGTGTCTGGCTGGACATGCTCCTTGAACCGCTCCTGCCTGTGTTTCTGCACAAGGGCTGAGTGTGCACACGAGCCTTTTGTCTCGTCCTGGTTTCCCTAGCTGGTCTCAGTAGTTGTCAGGGTGTCAGAGTGCTTGACTGTCAAGGATTGCAACGTCTCCTGGAGATGCTTGAAGCAAAAATGTGTCGAGACCAAGGCAGAGGTGAAAGCAACACAAGTGCCCATCGACAGACGCATGGATAAGCAAAATGTGATCTAGCTATACCATGGAAAATACTCATCCTTAGAAAGGGAGTTCTGACACATGCTGCAACATGGGTGAACCTTGAAGACAATGTGCTGAGTAGCTAAGTCAGACACAAAAGGACAAATACTGTATAATTCTATTTATATGAGGTTCCTAGAGTAGTTGAAGCCATAGAGGCAGAAAATAGAATGGTGGCTGCCTGACTGGGGGAGGGAGAGTAGAGAGTTGTTGTTCAAAGAGAACAGGGTTTCTGTTTCGCAAGATGAAAAGTTGTGGAGATCAATTGCGCAACAATGTGAACATTCTCAACATGACGGAACTGTACACTTAGAGATGGTTAAGATGGTATGTTTTATGTGTTCTTTCTTCTTTTCTTTTTTTTTAACCACATTGTTTTTGAAAAAACAATAACCACAGTTTAGTGGGAACTAGCTGGAAGGCCAGCAGGAGTGGACATGGGTCAGAGCTGGGAGCCGTTATGGTCTGGGTGCATGGCAGGAACACACAATGGGTGTTCACCTGGGGCCGACGGCCCAGGCAGGTGACAGACTGAGACGGAGAAGCCTCTGTGCAGACCAGCACAGGCCAGGTCTGGATGGGAACAGGAGGCAAGTTTGCAACTGATGGCCAGGACAGCAGCCATACTCCTTACCCATGGCTCTGTGGCACCTACAAGTGTCTAGGACTCTCCACTTGAGGGCTGCTGCACCTCACCCTCACCACATCTTCACCATACCCTCAGTGCACCCACATCTTCACCCTTTCCTTCTCCCACTCTGTCTTCCTGTTTGCATTGTTGAGTGCTTTCTCCTGGAAGGCTATTTGATGGAGGAGGGCATGAGAAACTGGGTTGGAGAATGTGGCTTTAGGAAAGGATTGGATCTTCAGCCAGGGCTTGATTTGAGGGTGAATAGAGCCTTAGGAATTTGTAAAGTTAGATTGTTTTCCCTAGCCTCTGGAATTGGGCTTTTAAATATGTTTATGCATTTAGAGAATCATAGTAGCTTTATTAGCTTTTTCCTAATTATAAAAATGATACGTGCTCGTTGCAATAATTTGTACTTGCTGTTCCCTCTGCCTAGAACATTCTTATCCCAGATATTATCTACATGGTTTATTCCCCTTCCTTCAGGTCTCTGCTCAAATCTTCTATTATCAGAGAGGCCTTCTCTAGTTCCATTTAAAAAAAAATTAGCAACTGCATCTGTAATTCTTCTGCTCCTGCCTGCTTAATTTTTCTCCATGGCACTTACTGCTATCTCTGTACATCTCTCTGTTTATCCTGTCTTCTTCTAGGCCCCACCAGGGCAGGCTTTATCTGTTTTGTTCCATGTTGTTTGTCCATGTATTCAGCAAATCTTTCTTGAATACTTTGTGCAGGCACTGTGCTGGCCCTTGGGATGTCAGTGAGCAAAGCTAGATAGATAGCATGGTGATGGGGTAGGTAGTGGGGCAAGTGTCTGAATACAGGCTGGAGAGAAACAGCTTGGGCTAGCAAGTTGCAGTTTTAATCTGTGTGGTTAGGGAACCTCACTGAGAAGGTGGGTGGCTGTGCTAGTTTGCTTGGGTTGGTGTAATGACATATCACACACCGAGTAGCTTAAACACCAGAACTAGAGTCTGGGATCATGGTGTGAGCAGGACCATGCTCGCTCTGAAAGTCCTAGAGAAGAAGATAATTGCACTCAACCATGCAAAGAGGGAGATGGAGTGGGAGAAGGAAAGGGTGAAGATGAGGGTGCAGTGAGGGTATGGTGAAGATGTGGTGAGGGTGAGGTGCAGCAGCCTCAAGTGGAGAGTCCTAGACACTTATAGGTGCCACGGAGCCATGGGCAAGGCTTCTAGCTTCTGGTAGTTCCTGGCTTGTGGTGGGGGACTCCAATCTTTTTATTTAATTATTTGAGATAGTGTCTCACTATGTTGCCCAGGCTTGTCTCAAACTCCAGGGCTCAAGTGAACCTCTCAAGCAGGTGGGACTACAGGTGCCCATCTGCCTTAATATGTCCTCATCTTAACAAATCATACCTGCAGTGACCTTATTTCCATGTAAACTCTGTACACCACTGTACCTGGCACAACCTTTATATGACATTCTTCCTGTGTATGTGTCTGTGTTCTAATTTCCCCTTTTTATAAGTATGGTCATATTGTATGAGAGCCCATCTGCTTTAATATGACCTCATCTTAACAAATCATACCGGCAGTGACCGTATTTCCATGTAAACTCACATTCTAAGATTCTGGGGGTTAGGACTTCAACAGAGGCATTTTTGGAAGACACAGTTCAATCCACAGCAGTGACATTTAAACTAAGCTTAGAAGACGGCAAGGGGGCAAGCCAGGCAGGTATCTGGGGGAGTGGTGTTTCTGGCCCATGAAGTAGCCAGTGTAAGACATGAAGGCAAGGAGTGTGTCTGGTGTGGGGGAGACAGAGAGGCCCATGTACCCAAAGCAGAGGCTGAGGGCAGGAGGTATGTGAGGAAGTAGGTCTGGGGGTGGAAGATCATTGAGGGTTTTGGTCAGATTTATTGAGGCTGAAAATGGAAAATTTGTTGCATGCTGAATGAATTCAATCAGTACAAAAAAGATATAAATTAGAAAGCAAAAATCACTGTAAATCCTACCACTCAGAGACAACCACTATGACATTTGGGTGTCTCTCCTTTTAGACTTTTTTCACACCTAGAAGCACATACACAGAAAGCAGTAGTGTCATCTTCTACATGTTGTTTGGCAACTTGCTTTTCTCACTTCACACTTTATCATGGAATCTTTACGTTGTCAGAAAATACAGGTCCACATCATGATGTTATTCAAGTGTATGGATCAAGTGTATGGATGCTTTACACTTGATTTGTAACTGGTTCTCTGTTGATGGATAATTGTATTGCTTTCGATGCTTGATATTAT
Organism: Carlito syrichta; assembly: GCF_000164805.1. Lineage (NCBI taxonomy): Eukaryota > Metazoa > Chordata > Mammalia > Primates > Tarsiidae > Carlito > Carlito syrichta. Next base: position 88,343 of record NW_007233667.1, on the reverse strand, counting down.
AAGAAAACACAGCTATGAGCATCACTGTGCATATGTCTTTACACACTTTTCTAATTACTTCTTTAGGATAAATTCCCAGAAATAAAATTGCTGGACTAGACAGTATGCACATATTAAACCTTGATACATATTGCCAAATTGCTCTCTAGAAAGGTTGAAGCAATCCTCATTCTCTCTAGCAATGAATCAGAGTGCCAGCTTTGCTTCTACCTTCCAGAATTCAGGCTGTCACCAATCTTTGTCTTTTTGACCAAACTCACAGGTAAAGAATACCTTCACTGAAGTTGCATTTCCTTGACTGCTAATTGGCATTTGGGCCTTTGACTGACGTCCTCGTTGCACTTTTTTCTCTTCTTCTGCAGAAATCTCAGGGATGACTTGGGAATGATAATAACAGCCAACACTTATGAAGTGTTTGCTGTGTGTCAAACATTGTACAAGGCACAGTGTCTCTTGGTTAACCTAGGCCATCATTCTATGAGGTAGATACTGTTAGAATCCCTATTTTATTTTATTCTGTTTTTTAGAGGTAGGGTCTCTTGTCCAGGTTGGAGTACAGTGGAGTACAGTTCTAGTTTACTGCAGCCTTGAACTCTTGGGCTCAAACGATATTTCCGAGCAACTACACCACAGGGATGTGCTACCATGTCCGGCTAATTTTTATTTTATTTTATTCTATTTTTAAAATTTGAGTTGTGGTCTCACTCCGTCACCCAGACTGGAGTGCAGTGGCACACTCCTGGCCACCGCAGCTTCTACCTGCTGGAACTCTGGCTATCCTTCTGCCTCAGCCTTCCAAGTAGCTGGAACTACAGGCACCCGCTACCACGCCCAGGTAATTTTTGATTTATTGTAGAGATGAGGTCTCGCCAAGTTGCCCGGGCGGGTCTTGAACCCATGGGCTCAGGCAGTCCACTCACCTTGGCCTCCTAAAGCACTGGGATTACAGGCTGAGCCACCGAGCCTGGCCCTGGCTAATTTTTAAATTTGTTTTTGGAGAGATGGGGTCTCGTGATGTTGCCCAGGCTGGTCTCAAACTCCTGGGTTCAAGGGATCCTCCTGCTTTGTCCTTCCAAAGTGCTAGGATTACAGGCTTGAGCCCCTGTGTCTGGCCAGGATCCCCTTTTTACACATGAGGAAAATAAAGCTTAGAGAGGTTCACTGCCTTGCTCAAGGTCACACCCTGGGGGTGGGAATGCGCACCCCCTAGCCAAAGTCTCCTGTGTTCTGGGTCTGTATTAGAGAATGACTCTATGATCTATCTTATAGACTTTGTGGAGTGAGCTCTGCGGACAGAGCTACAGTCAAAGTCATCTGTGGTCCCTGGCCACCTTCCTGCCCCTGTCAGAAGCCCTCACTGTGAAGTCACATGAAGGCCTGGCTCACAGAAGTTGCTTGCAAAACATGGGTTGAGAAATGAGTGAAGCAGTTTTTCAAAAATTATAATGTTGTGTATTTTGCATTATTGTAGCAGATTTATGAAAACCTTATTTTATTTTATTTATTTATTTTTCATTTTTTGAATTGGAGTCTCACTCTGTCACCCAGACTGGAGTGCAGTGGCTGCTCCCGGCCACTGCAGCCTCGACCCACTGGGCTCCGGCGATCCTTCCGCTTCAGGCTTCCGAGTAACTGGAATTACAGGCGCGCGCTACCATGCCCGGCTAATTTTTATTTTATTTTATTGTAGAGATGAGGTCTCGCCTGCCCAGGCAGGTCTCAAACCCACGAGCTCAGCTCCCAAAGGTGCGGGATTACAGACTGAACCACCGAGCCCGGCCATTTTATTTTATTTTTGAGTTGGGGTCTCACTCTGTTGCCCAGGCTGGAGTGCAGTGGCATCATCCCGGCTCACTGCAGCCTTGACTTCCTGGGCTCAGGTGATCCTCTAGCCTTGACCTCCCAAAGTCCTGGATAACAGGCTAGTGCCACTGTGCCCAGCATAAACATTTTGACAATTTAAAAAAATCTCAAAAAGTTCAAATTCATACTATGAGCCATATTCCATATTTCCTTCAGCACAGAGGATAATCTTTCTCTTAATACCAAGTGACATTTTCTTACTGCAGTTTTTCTTTTATTGTGTCCTGGATCATATTCTTGTGGTTTTGATAACATTTGTACTTTGCTTTGACTATACTATTTTCCTGTGGTTTGTTTCTGACCACGAAGTGTGTAATTGTAATACATCTTTGTTAATAAATTGGCATATACCACTGGTTTAAAATCAATTTCTCATTGACTGAAATTTTGGTGGGAGGAAGTCAATGCCTTAAAATAAGTCCCGTGTTCAAAACCCAGCCAGTATAGACAGTTCTCTTACTTCGTTTGTTTTGTATGCCCCTTGAGCCTTTTGATTCTTCATAAAACATAGTGTATTAGCGCCTCAAGTTCTTACCTAGATCTCGTGTTAAAGTTTAACCTTCCAAACAGTTTCTAGAAATCCTAGGCCTGCAACTGTCCTGTTGTTTTTATCGTAGTTTATATTGACTTTACTCACTGACAGCCTTCAGATTCCTCTGCTCCCTCTTCCCATCAGTTTCCAGCTCCCCACAGGGGGGAAACAAGACATACTTGTAGAATACATACTCAGGATGAACTAGGGATGCTGCAGAAACAGCTCCCACATCTCATGCTTTCTGCTTGTGGCTCTGCCTCCCACATGCAGATCTTTTCTTTCCTTCATCTCTTTCCTGCATCTTTTGAATTTTGTCTGGTTCTGGAAATTTTGCCTCCTGGATCCTGTGTTTCATTTTTTCATCTTTGTCTTGGGTTTTCCAGTGCCAGAATGCATGCCCGCAAGCAGGCTGGTTGTGTGGTGGTCCCGTGCTTGCATTTATGGAGTTAATGTTTCCAGAGTGCTTGTGGCTGTATCCTGGGCACCATGCTGAATGTTGGGATATTAAGACAAATATGGCAGTCATTCCTGGCCCAGGGAGCTCAGCCTACTAGGTGAAAGAGTTCTGTGCATAAGCAATCATTCAGCAGTTGCCGAGTGCTATAAAAGAGGGCTGCAGTGGTGATACAAAGAGGTAGTAACTCGTGGTGGATGTAGAATCAAAGAACCATGGGGGATATTTTGTTTTAAGATGGCTTATAAGATGGAACATTCTCCCCCCACTTTTTTTTTTCTGAGTCAGAGTCTCACTCTGTTACCCAGGCTGGAGTGCATTGGCACACTCATGGCCACTGCAGCCTCAACCCATTGGGCTCAGCCGATCCTTCTGCCTCAGCCTTCCAAGTAGCTGGAACCACAGGCACATACCACTATGCCAGGCTAATTTTTTGATTTATTGTAGATGAAGTCTTGCCAAGTTGCCCAGGCTGGTCTCAAACTCCTGAGCTCAGGCAATCCTCTCACCTCTGCCTCCCAAAGTGCTGAGATTATAGGTGTGAGCCACCGTACCAGACAGCTCATTGTAGCCTTGAACTCCTGGGCTTAAGCAATCCTTCTCCCTCAACCTTCTGAGTAGCTGGGACTACAGGTTCATGTCACCTTGCTTCGCTAATTTTTATGTTTTTTGTGGAAATGTGGTCTCACTATGTTATCCAGGCTGGTCTTCAAATCCTCACCTCAAGCGATCCTCCCACCTTGGCTATCAGAAACACTGGAATTATAGGTGTGAACCACCACACCCGGCCTGGAACATTCTTTTAATACTGAAGGGGAGCATTGTTTCAGTTATCTATTGCTGCATAACAAATCACTGCAAAACCGAATGGCTTAACACAACAGTGTTTTCTTATTTTTCATGATTCTGTGGGTCAGGAATTTGGACAGGTCTGAATGAATGATTCTCCTGCTCTGTGGAACTTGGCTGGAGTCACTCATTGGGCTGCATTTAGCAGGTACCAGGACTGGACTGGGAGGTCTGAGAGGGCTTCACCTCCAAGTATAGTATCTTGCTATTCTATGTGGCCTCTTCCTTTCTTCCCATGTGCTTAGTTTAGACTTCCTTATAGCATGGCAGGACTTATTACCACCAGTCCTCTTAAGATTCTGTGCTCCAAAAGTCTTGCAAGAAGCAACCGGAATGTTGCCTGTGCTGCATTTTGTTGGTCAGAGCATGTCAGAAGGCCAACCCAGATTCAGGGAGTGGGAGGGAACAGGAGCTACCCATTGCTGGGTGAAATAGCATGTACTTACGAATCGATGGTGGTCATCTTTGAGTATTAGCTACCACAAGCACAGAATGGTTGAAGGTAATGGAGAGAAAGATGCCATTACCGGAGAAAGTTCTCAGAGGAGACAGGAATGAATAATAATAATAGACACAATAATAACTAACTAAAATTGAAACATACATTTATCATATATACTTCTAGGCACTTGAAGTGTAGTGATTGTATTAAGCCATTTTATCCTGTCAACAGCCCTATCAGGTACTATTATTAATTCCATCTTACAGATGTATAAACTAATATACAAGGAGACATAGTAACTCACCTAAAGTTACATAGCTGGTGACAGCGGAGAGATTGAAACTTCCTTGGACAGGAAGATTGGTGTTTCTTCCACTGAGATGGGTGGGAAGGAGGGAGTTATGGATACGTGTGGGCAGTTGTATTTAAAGGGTGGGAGGATGATTCTGTGGAGGAAGTGGATGTCCAATAGCCTCTTTTTCTTTTTGATGGGATCATGGTCATCACTTAAGTGAAGTGGGGGCGGAGCAAGCCGGGCTCCATGAAAAACATGGTTTATAGAGATAGTATCTGTGGATCAGAGAAGGAACAGAGCAGGAAGCTATAAGAGAGTTGCTGGGTGGTCCAGGCCCAGGTGGAGATGAGGGCAATTGTGTGCAGCATCACCCTCCCTTGGTCCTGTCATCCCTTGGTCCAGCCTCATGTCAGATCCCAAAGTGGTTCTTTCAACCCGCATTTAGGCACTGATAGGCCTGTTTTCTGCCCAGCTACTATGATTGCCTCAGTCCTACAAGGTCTCTCCTGGTAGCTCTCAAAAAGCAGCATTTTCATCATGGATTTGAAAAGAAGAATGCCAAGATCTCCTTGCATGGACCCTATGAATGCTCTGTGCCTTCTGATTGGGTGCTTTTCAAATACCAAACTCCCAAGTCTTGAGACTGTTCCCAGGCCAACTTAGAGTGGGATTTTATCCCACCAGTGTGTGCCCAGAAGAGACCTTACTCACTGATGGGCCAAAAGATGTGGGTATTGACCGAAACCCAGATAAAAAAGAGAGACAGATGACTTCTGCTCCTTGATGGTCTACAAGGGGTCTGTCATAGAACTACATGGGGAGGGGTTATGAGGGATAGGGGAAAGACTGCATTTTGTGTTTCATCGTCCATATTGTGTGGGATTTGCAGTGTTCCTGTAATTTCCCAGTGTTCTTATCATTTATGTTCCTGGAGACTATTTTATAATAGTTGGATCTCTCTGGAAAATCTGGAAAAACGCTGCCACACACCTTTCTAGTTCTACAGAGCCTTAGAAAGCATTTCTTGAGGAAAACACATGCAATATGGAAAGAACAGCTTTCCTCTTGGAGGCTCCAGATACACTTCTGTGAAATGCCTGCTGTTTCATCATGGGCTCCAGCCTGGGGTGTCAGGGAGGTTCAGCCTTTTGCTGGTATTGGAAACATTCTAGTGTGGGTTTTTTTTTGTTTCTTTTGACACACCATTTATACTATCTCCTCTGCCACAGAGATCCAGGGGACATCTGTTTCTCTTGGACTGCAGTAGTCCAATTAGCCTTTGACTAACTGAAGTTAGATCGTCACTCTAATTCCTGATTGATTCACTCTATCTTGGAGTAATTTTTTTTGAGTTGGAGTCTCACTCTTTCACCCAGACTGGAGTGCAGTGGCCGCTCCTGAGCACCGCAGTCTCAACCTGCTGGGCTCTGGTGATCCTTCCGCCTCAGCCTTCCAAGTAGCCGGAATTACAGGCATGCGCCACCATGCCCAGCTGATTTTTTGATTTATTGTAGAGATGAGGTCTCGCTGCCCAGGCGGGTCTCGAACCCGCGGGCTCAGGCAATCCACTCACCTCAGCCTCCCAAAGGCACGGGATTACAGGCTGAGCCACCGAGCCCGGCTTGGAGTAATTTTTTTGACACAGACTAGATCTTATCCATCTTAAGCAACCATAGTCTCTATCTTTTGCCCTCTGGACCTGAGAACTGACCTGATCCAACACTACTGTGACATTGGAATTGAAAATTGTCAGTCCTTGAGAGTTATCTTGATTCCGAGGCAGGGTTGTTCTCTGATCATCACAAGTGAAGTTAGGTTCCACACCCTTTGACCCAGCAGTTCAACTTGTAGGAATTTACCTAGTTATAATTCTTTGACAGTAAAATTTACATAAATTTATCAAGAGATTTGGTAATGGGTCCTCTAATCCAGAAAAAAAAGTAATGTTTCTGACTTATTGTAAATATAAATAAATGTTAATTACGGCCAAACTTTCATGACATGTTTCATACTGAAATAATTGATAACCCAACATCAGGGCTAAAAAAGATCATAACAAAGATTATATTTTCTCCATTTATAAAATCTGGATTAGGTTAATGGCTAGCTTTTTGTTGGAAAGAAACATAAGGACCCTTTGTCCTGTGCAGTTTGGGCCTTTTCACCATAAGCCCCTACTCCTTTTTTCCAGTGGTGGGGACCCTGTTAGCATCATCTTTTTATCCCACAATGTCCAACATGTTGCATTGCAAGGGAAGATAAAGACCTGAATGCATGGTTAAGATCCCTAAGTTTTGATGTTTGGTTAATTGCTATGAGGGAATGAATAAATATATACCAGATTATTAGAATTATATTCGGGTTGTTTGTTTAACAATTATGTATGAGAACTTTTGGCCATAGTATGAAAACAAATCTGAATTTCCCTACTTGTGTAATTTGTACACCTACCTGGGCAGGAATCGTTTCTGAACCCTACGGGTTTGCTTGTATTGTCTTGGAGTGTTGCTGAGTGATCATGAGGAAGTGTCTGCTGTCCCTTGCCAGGGCTTGCGAGGCAGAAACCAATCCTCTCTGGACCTGGGAAAGGAAGAACAGCTGATGAGGGATAGTGGAACAGCAATAAATGGAACCAAGAGAGGGAAACAGAGTTTTAAACAACAGTCCCAGGCAGGGCTGTTGTCACGGGAAGTATGTGAGAGATTGCTAAATACCTCCTGAGCCATAGACTTTTACAACTGGTAAGTTGTATAAATATTCCTACGTGTGTCAGTTTCTACTTCTGTGGCCTTACAAGATGCCCCAGAGCTTGCTGCTGCAGTGCGTGGTCCAGGATGTAGGAGTTGAAAACTGTTCCTATAGGCTCTGCCGACAGAATGAATTTCGGCCTTTTCATTATTCTGTCTGAGATTCAAATTCAAATTCTGGGGAGAGAGCCCAAGGCATGAGATAGGTGCATATCCCTTGGCCAGAAAAGAGTGAGGGTCCTGAGATTGTGTGCAGTGGTGGGCCCCCAAAGACCAGGGAGTGGGTGCCAGGCAGACTAGAGTCAGATGTCTGCTCTCATGGGCTTCATGTGTGGGTCACATGCTCACTTCTGCTCAGCATGCGCACACATGCACACAAAACACAGATTAGCACTTGCATATATCTGGAGGATAGCGCTCATGCAAAGGCGAGGAAGGACTGAGACGTGTATTCACAGACATTGTCACAGAAAAATACAAAGCCCAGACACAGAAATATATAAAGAAGTATTGTGACCCACTTGTATGCCTAATCCTGAATTGTACCCCACATCTTTAAAATAAAAAAAGAAGTGTTGTGTGTACAAGTATTAGGTTCATAGCAGTTGTACAAGAGATGCACATGCAGCTATACAAGAGAATACATGTATAAGAACAGGCTGACTCACGAGTATCACCCACAGCAAAGTTCACGGTGCTGGGAAAGGAAGGATGCTGAGCAGTAGAAGTGGATGAAGGAGCGAGAATGAGTGGATGGTAGGAATAAGGAGGAGTTAGCGAGGGACCCTGGACACCTTGAGTCAATAGTACGCGCTTTAACAAAGAAGCCGGTCGAGCATGGTAGCTTAGCCCTGTAGTCATAGCACTTTTGGAGGTGAAGGTGAGAGGATTGTTTGAGCCCATGAGTTGAAGACCAGCCTTAGCAATGTGGTGAGACCTCGTCTTTACAATAAATCAAAAAATTATCTGCTGGCGCACGCCTGTGGTTCCAACTACTTGTATATTTGGAAGGCTGAAGTGGAAGGATCGCCTGAGCCCAGCAGGTTGAGGCTGCAGTGGCCATGCCGTTACACTCCAGCCTGAGTGACAATGAGACTGCGATTCAAAACAAACAAACAAACAAAAAACAAAGAAGTCAGCTGAGACTTAGAATCTGCCTTTGGTTTCCGCTTGTGTCCTTGTTGAGTTGCCTCTTGGCTCTATTCCTGGCCAGAGTGTTCAGTGAGTTCATCTGGTCAGGACAGTGTGGTGGCACAGATGGCAACGTCTCTGGTTCATTCTGTCTTCATTTGTCTTGACCTGCCTGGATTTGTGGAACAGCCTCTTCTTCCCTTCTTGCCTCATTGCCTGTTTCTCCTCCTTCCATAGTGCTTGGCCATATGGTTCTTCCCCTATGGGGAACTGCATTGAACTGTTTTATGCCTCTGTGCATTTGCACATGCTGTTCCTTTTCCCTGGAAAGCCCTTTCTTCTCCTCGTTTGCCAGATTCTATTCCTCCTTCAAAATCACCTTCTCCAGAAAGCCTTTCAGAAATCCCAGAAAGGTTTAGATGCCCATTGTCCCTGTGTACCCGTATGACAGCACTGATCTTTGTGTCATAAGTGTTTCTAACTAGCTTCTTAAGGGATCTTGCCTTAAGCACAGAGTAGGGCTTCCATAAGTGTTTGTTGAATTCCTAAGTGGATGGTTGAAGGAAGGAGTGATTCTATGAGTGAAGATTGAATGGATAAGTGATTTTATGAATGATTGAATGAACCAGAATAAGTAGCAACTTGGTGAAGTCAGTATTATGGCCTCTCCCTGGACTTGTAAGCTGCTTTGTAAAGCTGGACTGCCTTTTATCTTTCTCTGCCCCTTGCCTGCTTTCTCCTTCTGAATTCTAACTCAGAATGTCTCTTTTCACCCTCCCTTCTTCCTTGAAGATCACAATCACGCTCTTGGCTTCAGGAGTCCCTTCCACATGATTAAACCTCAAAACTACCTCTTCATTTCAGACCTGCTCCATGAACTTAAACCCTGTGAATGATTAACTGTCATTTGAAACTCAGTTCTGCCAAGGTCTGAATTCCCTGCATGGAGATTCCCTCTCTGTTGGGGTTAAAAAAAGTTTGTTGGCCATTGCCTCACTGTGGTGTGGCCATGTGCTCTTTGAGCTATGGCCAGGCCATGTTTCCTGGCTTTGGCCCCCTCCTCTATTTTGGGGAGATAAATCTCCCCTCTCCCTCTCTCTCATTTGTTTTCTAAATAAACTATATTTTCTAATCTAAAAAAGAAAAAAATTATCTCTGATTATACTCATTTATAGATACTTTGAAAAATACAGAGATTATATTTAGAAGAAAATAGTCATCTTAATTTCCACCACCTAGCAGTAACTATTACATAAACAGTTTGATATGCATCTTCCTAGTTTTTAAAAATATGTATGTAATAGTCTTTATTTTCATAAAATGAGATCATATGACCTATATTATTTTGCATCTTGCAGTTATCATTTTATTGTACACATTTTCTATGCCATTGTATATTCTTTAAACATTTTTTAATGGATACATCATATTCATTTGTGGAACAGAATTTTAAAAGCAATTTCTTCACTGTTTGATGTATTTGTTGATACTTATTCTTGCCATTATACACAGTGTTATGATGAGCCTCTTTATACAGACATCTTTGGGCTTCTGATTCTTTCCTTTAGGGTCGGTTTATGGAAGGGGCATTACTGAGTCAAAAATACTTGAGGTAAGTCTTTTTCTTGAAAGAAAAAATCCCTTTGTGAATGTGTAGGTCAGAATTTTTTCTGGAATAACTATACCAAAATATGCCCTGGATTGGGATTTTAGAAATAGGTTGTAGTTTGTATATTTCAGTTTTCCTGAAAGAGAGTACCTGGTTAGACTGGTGTTTTTCCCAACCCTGTTGCATGTTTATGCTTGTCCCATCTCTTTCACTGTGCACATGTATCCCCACAAAGTAGTCACTACCCTTTGCACGCCTTTAAAGCTCAGAGCCCAGGAGTCAGGGTGGATGGCAGTAGGAATCTTTATATACATATGTAATTTTATTTATTTATTTATTTATTTTTTGAGTTGGAGTATCGCTTTGTCGCCCAGGTTGGAGTGCAGTGTCTCACTCACAGCCATCTCAGCGTCGACTGACTGGGCTTTGGTGATCCTTTTTTTTTTTTTTTTTTTTTTTT
>NW_007233667.1:0-77571 GCF_000164805.1 Carlito syrichta | reverse complement strand
ATATCAAGCTGTTTTGATGATTGTAGCTTTATAGTAAAGTTTGAGGTCTGGTAATGTGATACCACCTGCTTTGTTTTTTTTTTTGTTGAGGATTGTTCTGGCTATTCTTGGTTGTTTGTGTTTCCATATGAATTCCTGTGTTGTTTTTTCTAGGTCTGAGAAGAATGTTGCTAGTAATTTGATGGGTATTGCATTGAATTTGTAGATTGCCTTAGGTAAGATGGACATTTTCACAATGTTGATTCTTCCAATCCATGAGCATGGGATATTTTTCCACTTGTTTGTGTCATCTCTGATTTCTTTGAGCAGTGTTTTGTAGTTTTCATTGTAAAGGTCTTTCACGTTTCTGGTTAGGAAGATGCCAAGGTATTTCATTTTTTTGTGGCTATTGTGAATGGAATTGTGGTTTTTATTTGGGTTTCTGTTTGTTTATTATTGGTGTAAAGAAATGTGATTGTCTTTTGCACATTTATTTTATATCCTGAGACTTTGCCAAAGGCTTTTATCAGTGCAAAGAGGTTTTTGACAGATTCTCTTGGGTTTTCAAGGTACACAATCATGTCATCTGCAAAGAGAGATAACTTGACTTCCTCTTTTCCTATTTGGATACCCCTGATTGCCTTCTCTTCTCTGATTGCTCTAGCCAGGACTTCCAATACTATATTGAACAGGAGGAGTGAGAGTGGGGATCCTTGTCTGCCTCAGCCTTCCAAGTAGCTGGAACTACAGGTGCACGTTGCCATGCCTGGCTAATTTTTTTTTTTTTTTTTTGGTATTTATTGTAGAGATGAGGTCTCATCAAGTTATCTGGGCTGGTCTCAATCTCCCAAACTGCTGGGATTACAGACTGAGCCACCGAGCCTAGTTGATATAATTTTATTTTAAATATGTGGGGTGCAAGTCAGGATTGGGTATATAAGTGCTCTAGCTACAGATGTAGTTTTGGGCCTCCCATTGGACCTCACTTCTCCTGGATTAGGATCAGGCACCCTTAATGATGTTATGTGTAACCTCCACCCTCTCCTGGCAGTGCCCCACTATTGCCAATTCCTTTTTGTAGTATTATGAGAAGGATTCAGAGTCTACTTACGAGTGAGAACATGTGGTACTCAGTTCTTTGTTTCTGTGATAGAGCACTGAGTATGATAGACGTCAGATTGATCCAAGTTGCTGCAAAGTCCATAATTTTGTCCATCTTTATGGCTCCATAATCCATCGTGTCCAGGTACCACATTTTTTTAATCCAGTTCAGTTTTGATGGGCAGCACGGTTGGTTCCATGTTTTTGCTATTGTAAATAGTGCTGCAGTAAACATGCATATGCAGGTATCTTTTTTGTAGAATGATTTGAGATCCTCTGGCTATATTCCCAAAAGGGCAATTGCTGGGTTATATGGAAGGTCAATTTCTAGTTCTTTTAGAAATCGCCACATTGTTTTCCATAGAGGTTGAACTAGTTTGCGCTACCACCTACTGTGTAGAAGCATTCCCTTTTCTCTGCTTCCTCACCAGCATCTATTGTTTGTTTTATTAATGATGGCCGTTCTTACTGGGGTAGGGTGGTATCTCAATGTGGTTTTGAGTTGCATTTCTCTGGTGATTAGTGAGGCTGAGCACTTTTTCATGTGTCTGTTGACTGCCTATATATCTTCTTTTGAGAAACATCTGTTCATTTCTTTTGGCTCTTTTTTGATGGGACTGTTTGTTTTTTTCCTCTTGGCACGTTTGAGCATCTTGTTGATACTGGATGTTAGGCCTTTGTCAGATATACAGTTAGCAATTTTTTTTTCTCATTCTGTGGCCTGTCTCCCCACTCTCCTGATGGTTTCTTTGGCTTTTCAGGAACTTTTCAGTTTGATAAGATCCCACTTGTCTGTCTTATCTTTTATGACATGGACACCTGGGATTTTGATCAGGAATTGGTTGCCTATTCCAATTTCTGTAATGGTGTCTCCTGTGCTTTCTAAGATTCTTATAGTTTGAGGTTTTATGTTTCGATCTTTGATCCATTTGGAGTTGATTTTTGTGTATGATGATAGGTAGGGGTCCTGTTTTATTCTTCTGCATGTAGTCAGCCAGTTTTCCCAGCACCATTTACTGAATAAGTTCTCCTCTCCCCAGTGGTGGTTGGTGGAGGCTTTGTCAAAGATGAGTTGGTTAAGAAATTGAAGTTTTTGCTTCCAGAATCTCTATTTTGTTCCATTGCTCTATATGCCTGTTGTACCAATACCAGGCCGTTTTGATTATTGTAGCCTTATAGTAAAGTTTAAAGTCTGGGAGTGTGATACCTCCCGCTTTGTTTCTTTTGCTGAGAATTATTTTGGCTGTTCATGGTTGTTTTTGTTCCCATGTGAATTTTTGTGTTGTTTCCAGGTCTGAGAAGAATGATGATGGTAATTTAATGAATATTGTGTTGAATCTGTAGATTGCCTTGTTGATTCTTTCCTATGAGCATGGGATGTTTTTCCATTTGCTTGTGTCTTCTTTGAGCATTGTTCTATAGTTTTTGTTATAAAGATCTTTTACTTGTTTAGTTAGGAAGATGCCAAGGTATTTCATTTTTTTGTGACTGTTGTGAATGGGATTGTACTTTTTATTTGGTTCTCTGCTTGTTTGTTGTTGGTGTATAAAAATATGACTTTTGCACATTGATTTTATATGCTGAGACTTTGACAAAATCCTTTGTTAGTGCAAGGAGGTTTTTGATAGATTCCCTTGGGTTTTTCAAGTACAAGGTCATATTGTCTGCAAAGAGGGATAACTTAACTTCCTCTTTTCTATTTGGATATCCCTTATATCTTTTTCTTGTCTGATTTCTCTAACTAGGACTTCCAAAACTGTGTTGAATAGGATGGGTGAGAGTAGGCAGCCTTGTCTTGTTCTGGTTTTCAGGGGAAATGCTTCCAATTTCGGTCCATTTAGTAATATGTTGGCTGTGGCTTTATCATAGATGGCTTTTACTATTTTGAGGTATGTTTCTTCTGTACCTAGATGTTCAAGGGTTTTTATCAAGAATGTATGTTAGATTTTGTCAGAAGCCTTTTTTGTGTCTAATGATATAATTATGTATTTCTTTTTTTTTTTTAACATCTGTTGATATATTTAATTACATTTATGGTCTTGCAGATGTTAAACCAGCCCTGCATCCTGGTGATGAAGCCTACTTGGTCATGGCGGATGATTTTTGAGATGTGTTGTTGGATCTGATTTGCTAGAATCTTGTTGAGAATGTTTGCATCTATGTTCATCAGGGATATAGGCCTTTAGTTCTTTTTTTTTGTTGGATCTTTACCTGGTTTGGGTATCAGTGTGACACTGGCTTCATAAAAATGATTTGGGGAGAGCTTCTTTTTTCTCAATTGCCTGGAATACTTTCAATAGGATTGTCATCAGCTTCTCCTTGTATGTTTTGTAGAATTCTGGAAAGCCATCTTGTCTGGGACTTTTTTTTTTTGTAGGTAGTTTTCTTATGACAGAGTCAATTTCCTGGGTTGTTATTAGTCTCTTTAGGGTCTCAATTTCTCCTTGTTTCAACCTTGGGGGGTTGTACAGTGTCAGAAAGTCCTCCATTTCATTTAGGTTTTCGAGTTTGTTTCCATACAGGTATACATAGTAATTTCTGATAATCTTTTATACTTCTTCAGAGTCAGTTGTGACTTGATCTTTTGCATTTCTGATTGTGTTTATTTGGACTTTCTCTATCTTGTTGGTCAATCTGGCTAGGGGTTCATCAATCTCATTTATTCTTTCAAGGAATCAGATTTTTGTTTTGTTGGGTTTTTTTCTATATTTCTTTATTTGGGCTTTTACTTTGCTGATCTGGGTTCTTCTGCTGAACTTAGGGTTTTGGTGGTCTTGTCTTTCCAGCTCCCTTGGGTGATTTGTTAGGCTGTTAACTTGTGATCCTTCTATTTTCTTGATATGTGTTCATAGAGATATAAATTCCCCTCTTAGTACTGTTTTCATGGCATCTCAAAGGTTTTGGTAAGATGTGCCTTTGCTTTCATTTGTTTCCAGGAATCTTTTGATTTCTGTGTTGACCCAAGATTTGTTCAGCATCATGCTGTTTAATGTTCATGTCTTTGTAGATTTGGAGGGAATTTTGTTGGTGTTGATATTTATTTTTATTCCACTGTGGTCTGAGAAGGTGCATGGCAGTATTTAAATCTTAGGAAATTTGTTTATGCTTGATTTATGGCCAAGGATGTGGTTGATCTTGGAATACACTCCATGTGGTGATGAGTAGAATGTAAATTCCATGGTTGTAGGGTAGAGTATTCTGTAGGTATCTATTAAGTCCATTTGGTCAAGCGTCAAGTTGAGGTTCCAGATCTCCTTGTTGATTTGTTTGCCTCGATGATCTATCTAGGGTTGTTAGTGCGGTATTTAAGTCCTCAGCTATGATAGTGTTAGAGTCAGTTTCTTTTTTTTAGTTTACTTAGTAGCTGCTTTATAAAAGCTGGTGGTCCTGTGTTGGGTGCATATATATTTAGGATGGATATTTTTGAAAATTTATTTTCCATTCTATCTTGAGTCTGTAAGTGTCCTTTGTAGTGAGATGTGTTTCCTGGAGGCAGCATATTGTTAGGTCATTTAAAAAAAAAATCCAGTTTGTCATTCTGTATGTTTCAGGCCATGGGAATCTTAGTGGCACCAGGGGTGGGAATAGCTAGCATTGTTGTTTCCTGAAAGATTGATGATATGATCTGGGCAAAAGGGACCAACCCTGGAGGAACTCTGCCTTATATACTCTGTAACCCACAGAACTGAAATTCTGCCCCATTAAACAACTCCCCATTTCTTACAAGTCTCTGGCAACCGTCATTCTGCCTTTGAATTTGATACCTCCAGTTATTACATAGAAGAGGAATTATGCAGTATTTGTCCTTTTGTGCTGGCTCATTTCATTTAGCATAGTGACCTCCAGGTTCACCACTGTTGTGTTTACTGTGCCATACTTTCCTTCCTTTTTAAGGCTGAGTAATATTTCATTGTATGTATGTGCCACCTTTGTTTATCCATTCATCTGCCAGTGGACACTTAGGTTGGTTGTTTCTGCCTTTTGGCTATTGTGAATTATAGTGATTTATTTATTTTAATTCTGTTTTTACTACCACACTGTGGACACTGTGGGGTCAGGGACAGTGTTTGGTTCATCCTGGTTTCCTGCAAGTCTAGTGCTGTCTCTGGCATGTGGTACGAGGCCAGTCATTGTTGAATATGGAGAGGGCAGAGCCACCCAAGGGTGCATTAGAGGACAGCTGGGTGTGGGAACTTGATCTGAGTCCTGCTGCTCTCTGTGGTGTCAGCAACCTCTTGAGCAGTGTGGCTTGTGTGCTTTGTGATTTTGCTTCTCCTTGTCTTTGTCCTCAGCCTCTGAGTCCCCCCTTCCAGATGCCCTTCACATCTGCTGCTGCTTTTCTTTCCTGCCACCTTGGTTTTCACCACCTTGTCCAAGACTGGTGTGTTCTGAACCACACACGTGTTCCTGTAGTTTCTTGTACAAGTACCTTCTCCTGAAACTTGAGCTCTGCACAGCCCAGACTCCTTGCCAGGAGGGGCAGACACTTCAGTGAGTAAGGAGGATTTCCCAAGACAGCATCCAGAGGGGAGCCCTCTGTGGAAAATGTGCTATGGTGTTCCTAGGCAGAGGAATTACCTGACAGGCCAGGGGGAGGAACCAGGCCACTTTTGGCCAGAGAGCAGGAAGAATCTGGGGAGTTTTCCTAGAATGTTGTAGTGGTCTGCCCTGTGGCAGGGAGCAGCTTCTAAGGATGCCAGCTTGTTCAGTAAAGTCCAAACTGTTTTGTTTGGTGAGTCAGGTCCCCTGGTAGTCTAACCCCACTACCCATATTTGTTCATCTTGCCCCAATGGGAACACCTTGAACTGCCCACTCTCCATGTCAGTCACACCCTGGGAGGCCCTGTGTCCTTTCTTTAACATCTTGCTCACAGTGCTTTCCCCTTAGGGATCGTCTGCCCAGGTTTCCCAGTTTTCTGAATTCTGGCTGTGTTCAGAACAAAGTTCAGCTCTTATTTTTGCTGGCAGAATTAAATTGCATGAGTGTGCTCTGCTTCATATTCTTTTAGCAGTTTCCACTACTGTACATTCATTTGCTCTTGTTAGGAACTAATTGTTACTGTTATTAATCTAGCTTTTTATGCACATGTCCTTTCTCCCTAACTAGCTTACTAGCTCCTTGCTGGCATTTTGCACATAGTCATTACTGCTGATCACTAACATAATATTTCATTGCACTGAGATGCCATCAGTAGTGTGATGCACCATTTATTTTCTGTACCTGAGATCACAAAGAAAAAACACTGCCATTTAAGCTGTGACACACCATTGATTGTAGAGTCATCCTGATTTCACATATCTTAAAATATGAAAGAAAAGGTCTTTGGATGAATCACAGAAGATATATGAATAAGTGCTTGTTTAGCTTGTTTTGTGTGTGTATATATTTGTATTGTGTGGAAGATACAGCAGAACATTTATAAACATTGCAGGAAAAGACCTTATGATTTTATTTCTTGAATGTTTCTAATTAAATTCCTGTTGAGTCTCTCTTTGGGAATGTGTATCACATGACTTTCCCTTTTGAACTTAGCATATTTATTGTAGTATATGTTCTTTCTTGAGGTGACTCTTCATTTTACTTCACTCATGTTATCCTTCATGCTTTGTTTTTTCACTATTTTTAAACTTGTTCTTTGTGTTGTTTTTTTGGCAGTGTTTTATACAGAAAGGGTGAACCTTTTAAAGAATTTTTTTATAATTGTGTATTTTTATTATTACTTTTTCCTATTATTATCAGAATTGAAAGAAAAGTAGAGATGAAGCTGCTTTCAAAACAGGAGTGATTCTGGACGGAACTTTGAAGCAACAGAATTTGATCACATCTCATCTTAATGGGCACTGACTCGTTTATCTTAATGGTTGAATCCTCTGTCTCCTATCACTGTTATTCTTGGTCTCCGCCTAAATATTCAGTCTACACCTGCTTGCTCTTTGTTTGCTTCAAGGCCTCCCCTTGCCAGCCTTTCTCCTTATTGCAGCAGTTCCCAATCTTTTTGGCATCAGAGACTGGTTTCATGGAAGACAATTTTTCCATGGACGGGGGTAGGGGGTGGGGAGTGGAAGATGGTTTCAGGATGGTTCAGGATGGTTTCAGGATGATTAAAGCACGTTACATTTATTATGTACTTTATTTCTATTATTATTACATTGTAATATATAATGAAATAATTGTACAACTCACCATAATGCAGAATCAGTGGGAGCCCTGAGCTTGTTTCCCTGCAACTAGATAGTCCTATCTGGGGGTGATGTGAGACAGTGTGTTGCTTATGTCCAGTCTACTCTGTAATCTTGTTTTGGTTGCTGTCATTGCAGAAAATCCTGCTTCACAAAGCTAGGGTATTGGGAATAGAAATAGACTTTTCAGAGCTTTGTATCAATCTCAGGATATTTCACTCTGACTTTAATCCAGAGCATATGAAAATTTGAAGTTGTCTCAAACATACTTTTAAGGCCACTGTAATTTTTTTTTTTTTTTTTGAGTTGGAGTCTCACTCTGTCGCCCAGACTGGAGTGCAGTGACCACTCCCGGCCACCGCAGCCTCGACCTGCTGGGCTCCGGCGATTCTTCCGCCTCAGCCTTCTAAGTAGCCGGAATCACAGGCATGCACTACCACGCCTGGCTGATTTTTGATTTATTGTAGAGATGAAGTCTCGCTGCCCAGGCAGGTCTCGAACCCGCGGGCTCAGGCAATCCACTCACCTCAGCCTCCCAAAGGCGCGGGATTACAGGCTGAGCCACCGAGCCCGGCTAGCCACTGTAATTTTTTATCTCAAGCAGTTGATCCTCTTCTAGCACGGACAAAGTTGATTCACCTGGCTTATTCACAAATGGGTTGCAGACCATTCTTCCCCAGTTTGGTGGTCTTTTGTGGTTGAAAAATAATGTTCAAACTCTTTCAAAAGCCGAGATAGGTGATCATGCACCAGCTGGGAGAAAGACGGCCCTGGCTTAGTCTCTTTTAAAATCTTTGCTAATGTTTAAAACGTGTCAAAAATCCCAGTGGTCACTTGGCGCCTCCATAATTCCTCTGAATGTGGCCACTTTATCTGCCAACTTGAACGCAGTTGTTCTCCCCTGAAGTGACAGATTGAGTTTGTTGAGCAGGTTGAATATGTCACACAAGTAAGCAAGTTTTGCAACCCATCCTGTGTCATTGAAATGTGCTGCCAGTGATGACTGTTTTTCTGAAAGAAATCTCTAGAGCGGCTCCAGTACCCCCAAAACTTTGCCAGTGATCTACCTTTAGAAAACCATCTCACTTCTGTGTCTTAGGGAAGACATGTGTGCTCTGCGTCCATCTCCTCACAGAGCTGCACAAACAGCTGTGAGTTAAGGGTGTGTACTTTTATGTGGTTGATAATTTTAACCACATCCTGCAAAATGTTGTTAAATTCAGGGGATATTTTTCGGCCAGCATTTCTCTGTGATAGTACAGTGTGTAGACTCATTCAGAAGTAACCTCTTTGACCCGATTAGTGAACCAGAAAGCCATCCAGTCAAAGCAGCTATGCATATACTGCCACAAAATGACCAATTTGGTTTTCCTGATTAGTAATCATTCAATTACTTGAATAGTTCTGCAGCTATAGTATTGGTTAGCAACAAAAGTGCACATAACATAACCTCATGCACACCCTCCTGAAAAATATATTGCACAAAAACATGCATTGTTGCCTTGTTGTCAACATCGGTAGACTCATCCACCCAGATTCCGTACTATGGTGATTTCTTAGTTCTCTCTAAGAGTTGTGCCTCAATATTCTCTGTTATTTCATCAATTCATCTAGTTATGGTGCTAGCTGAAAGAGGAATATGTGCCACCTGTTGCAATGAAGCCTAAATGTTCATGACAAATGTCCTTAACAGCAGGCAGGATCAACTCTTCACCAATAGTAAAATAATTCTTAGATTAAGCAATGCTGTTAGCCACTAAGAATGATGATCTCCGTGAAGACACATTGATGAAGTGATGGCCTTCAATAATTGCTTCTGTTCTTCATGTTCACATTTTTTTCTTTTGAAAAACTCCAAAAGCTTGTCTTTTAATGCAGAGTGCTTGGTCTCCATGTGGTGAAGCAGTTTTGAAGGTTTCATGGCTTCTTTGGATAGCTGGGCACCACTTATTATACAAAGTGGGATTGAAGAATGTGAATCACCTGTTGCAATGAATCCGTAATTTAAGTAGGACTCTTGGTATTTTCTTTTAAATGCAGCTTTCTTTTGTTGGCAGTCTTAGAACCTTCTGCTGTCTTATCATTGGGTCTTCCCCCTTTCTCAAAGAAACTCTCCAGTGACGTTTGCTTTTCACTAACTTTGGCTGGGTTTAGCTTGTGGGCTAACCAAAACTGTGACTGAGACAAGTGCATAGTGTGGAGAAAGAAGTGCATATGGAAGTGGTAGATTAAAAAATGGGTCACACATGGACTAAAATAAATGTCGGATTCTGACTTAAAGCCTGCTACCACATGCAGCTATACAATTGAAATATATCAACTGACTTGCCACTTGCTGATAGGGTTTTGATATGAGTCTGCAAGCAATTGATTTATTATGGTCTCTGTGCAGTCAAATTTCACTGCTAATGTTAATCCATATTTGCAGCTGCTCCCCAGCACTAGCATCACTACCTCACCTCAGCTCCACCTCAGATCATCAGGCATTAGATTCTCATAAGGAGTGTGCAACCTAGATTCCTCACATGTGTGGTTCACAACAGGGTTCATACTCCTATGAGAATCTAATGCTCCTGCTAATTTGATGGGAGGTGGAGCTCAGACGGTAATGCAAGTGATGGGGAATGGCTGTAAATACAGATGAAACTTCACTTCCTTGCCTGCCGCTCACCTCTTGCTATGCGGCCTGGTTCCTAACAGGCCATGGGCTGTTAATGGTCTGTGGCCAGGGGTTGGGGACCCCTGTCTTGTTGGATATCACTTACTGAGGGTTTCTGCTTATTGTGCCTTTGTTTTAAAGACCTTCTAGAACCTTCTGGCTAAAATACCTCCTCAGTATTTGAAAATCTTCTCAAGACAGTCACAGTGTAACAGAAGTGATGGGAACAAAAGTTAATGTCTCTAATGACAAGTGCAAATTTCAGTGTGTGAAAAATACATTTTTAGTCTAGAGTATAAATATTTTGTTAAAGCAGACCCATAAGGCAATTATGATAATCGCAGCTGGTTAGAGCTTCAGGCCCTGGGAATTTATATCAATTTACAGCTCCTACTGCTTATCTATGAGTGACCTTCATGAACGTCATTTGATATGTAGAATCCTCAGTTTGTTTCTGGGAATGACATTTTTCCCGAGTAGTACTTGCTGAGAAGAGCAGTAACGAGAAAGCTTGTTTGTTTTTGTATGCCCTCAGACTGGTTTCCTTTTAGTGCTCCTGATCATTGGAGTACTACTCACTTGCCTTAGCCTAATTTCATTCAGTTGCCTAATCTTGTTTAGACCTAGAATCCAGAATTCTTATTTTTCTAGGCCATATCATTAATAATTATACTAATAGCTGCATTACTTTTGAATGCTTGCCACATGTAAGTTCCAGGGCTCTTGATCTTGTGCATATTATAATCACCTGGAAGTTTAAAAATTCCAGACCATCCTCAGCCAAATTGAGTCAGAGTCTCTAGGGGTGTGGTGTAGGCATCAGTAAAGTGCCCCAGGTAGCTCTGAGCTGCAGCTACAATTAGCCCTTTTCGTATGTTCTTTCATTTAATCCATGTAATGGCCATGGGAAGCATGTATTCTTTCCCTTATTTCAGTACAAGGAAACACTAAGGGGAGGGCTGGTCAACCCAGCATCGGTGGAGATTCCAATCCAGCTCATCTGATTCCACAGCCTCTTCTTTCAGAATGTTTGTGTGGTGCACTGGAGCCAGACGGTTTGCATTCTGTAATATTTACAGAGGTAACTATGGCCATTCATTTAGTGTCTTTAAATTCCTGGCTGGTGTGCGTAGATCTGGGTTGTGTTCTTTTTTTGTGTAGTTTGTGCATGATAATGTGTAGAATTTCTGTTGGTTCAGGACTGCTTGCTGAATTGGCCTTTTATGAACTCAGAGTGTCCCAGAATGATCCTACAGGAATGACTTGTTACGTTTTTGGTACTTTATTAGAATCTGTGCCCATTTTAAATTGTTAGTTTTGTGACTAAATCAAGTGTCATCAACTAACAAGTAGATTTATAGCTTAATAAATAAATAATAAATAAATAAAGTCACACACACTGGTGTGACTGGGAAGCAGCTTGCTGAACTGCAAAGATAAACAGTGTCTTGGGCCAGCCTGTGTGTGCAAATCTTTCAAAGAGAAAATGCAGGGATGGTTGTCAACTGCTCATTCAAAGAAATGCCCAGGGATGGAGAGGGAAGAGAAGGGAAAAGGAAATAGTAGCAAGGCAGTAACAGGGTTTCGGGAGAACTGTGCAGGGTGAGAAAACCTCTGATGCTGGAAGGCAAGAGAGGAGATGCTCAGGAAGCAGGATAAACCAAGGTGCAGATGCCAGCGGTATGGGCAGGCATTCTGTGATGCTGTGCAGATTCAGATTACTCTGAAGGGAGGGTGTGTAGCTGGTGGGGGAGGGGGTGGACCTGACCTTGTGGAAGAAGGACTCGATAGGGAGGCAGCTGGTGACAGAGATGCGCTGAGGTGAGGCCAACTGGTCGGGACCTCATGTGAGATGGTGCTGATAATGGCAGCAGAGTAGAGAGAGTATCTGATGAGAGTGTGAGGTTTCAGCCCCAGGGGAGGGCTGGAGTCCAGTAACAGTGGTGAGGAAGGAAGTCCCCAAGCTGTCCATAAGCCAGGATCGAGCTGGCAGATATACCCAACTGATCTGTTAGAAATGTTTTAAGAATTTTACAAATTAGATCGAAATGTAGTTTTTGAAACATTACATACAAATATATTAAATAACTTGTAACTTATAATTAAAGTGTAATATTTGATAGATACACAAGTAATCATAAGTACACGATGAGTTTTCACAAACTGATTACAGCCATGTAACAACACTAAGATTGAGAAACAACATTACCTGCCCCTCAGAAGCCCCCTTGTGTCCCCCTTTCAGTTACTTCCCTCCTTGCTCCCACTCTGAGTAATGGCTATCCTGATTTCTTTTTTTTTTTTTGAGTTGGAGTCTCACTCTGTCATCCCAACTGGAGTGGTGGCATGCTGTCGGCACTGCAGCCTCGACCTGCTGAGCTCTGGCTGTCCTTCCGCCTCAGCCTTCCAAGTAACTGGAACTAAAGGCGTGCACTACCATGTCTGGCTAATTTTTGATTTATTGTAGAGATGAGGTCTCGCCAAGTTGCCGGGGCGGGTCTCGAACCTGGGGCCTCAGGCAATCCACTCACCTCAGCCTCCCAAAGCACTGGGATTATAGGCTGAGCCACCAAGCCCAGCTGGCTATCCTGATTTCTAACAGCTGAAGTATTAAATTAGCCCATGCAGTCCTGTCATGTGCACATTGTAACACAATATAGACCACCAAAGTGTTAGCTTATGTTACTTTGGTAACTTGTTCTTGTGCAGATCTTGAAATTAGGTGGTCTCAGACATCTTCTTGAAAGTTCAGCATTGATTAGGAAGATTGTGTGTGGTTTGGTGCAGTCTCTGGAATCCAGGCATGGTCATGGCACCCGTGATTTTGCAGGAGCTGCCCCTGGTTCCCTGCTGGGTGTCGGCTCAGATGTATTGACTTGACCTGGTGTGTGTGACCCCGCCCCCTATGGCTGTCTGTGATCCTGGTGTATCGTAGGCTGTCCTGGGATCTCTCCCGAGTCCTTGTGTTTCTGGGCTCTGCATTCATGCTAGGCCACATAAGTGATTGTGAAGTGACTTTAGGAACTTTTACTCTTGAGGAAAACACTTCCTGGTTCTTTTCTTTTAAGCTTGAACTCGATTTGACCTTTATTCACTCAGAGTTGATTGGCCCCTTGAATACTGACTCAGTTAGTGGAGCCCATTTCATTACCAGCTGTCTTTTTACCAGCTGTGAGATGAGCTAGCTACAGAATAGGCTTTTGGTCTCCACAGCGGGGCTTGGGAAGAAAACATTAGAACTTCTATTTACTTTTAAAATACCTATTTTGTATATAAAAATTAAAGTTTTACTGATATCTACTATGTAGGTTGACCCTAACACCCTCACTTGATCTGTATGACAGAGGGTTTCATGCCACATATGGAGAGTCAAATGTCCTGAGGAAAAATTGGAATCCTGAGATGGGAGGTGTGCCATCTGTTTTGGCTTCAGTGACATGGGATGGAGGAAGATGATGAGTGCTCCGCTAAGTGGATTTTCAAATTATAGAATTAATTCCAAGTTTTATATTAGCAACTTTTCCCTTGTGGACAAATGTCTCCAATTAATTTTTGTGAGGGAATGGAGGCTTGTGGTTTGAAGATAGTTTTTGTTGTTATTGTTTTTGAGTCAAGGTCTCACTCTGTTGCCCAGGCTGGTGTGGAATATAATGATCACGGCTCACCACAGCTTCGATTTTCTAGGCTCAGGTGATTCTCCCACTTCCGTCTCCCGAGTAACTGGGACTACAGGTGCATGCCGAGGTCTCACTGTGTTGCCCAGGCTGGTCTCGAACTCCTGGGCTGAAGTGATCCATCCACTTTGGCATCCCAGAGTGCTGGCATTACAGGCATGAGCTACTATGCCTGGCCTGAAAATAGTTTTAACAGGGCAAACACAAGTGAATAAGAAATGATGGCACTCTTACTCCCAATATGAGTTCTTTGTCAGCCTCATTGCAGCATAAAAAAGTGACAGTATTTGTACTGGTTTGCTAGGGCTATGTCACAAGATACCACAAACTGGATGACTTAAAAGCAACAGAAGTTTATTCTTTCCCAGTTTTGGAGGCCATCAGCATGGCCATGCTTCCTCTGAAGATGCTACTGGAGGGTCCTTTCTCTCCTCTTTCTAGCTTCTGGCATTTGCTGGCAGTCCTTGGCATCCCTGGCTTATAACTGCATCCATCACCCCAGCCACATGACTGTCTTCTTCCTGTGTCTTCACATCATCTTCCCTCTGTGTGTCCAAGTTTCCCCCTTTTTACAAGGATGTCAGTTATTGAATCAGGGCCCACCCTAAGGACCTCACTTTAACTTGATTGCCTTTTTTTTTTGTAACAGATGTGTGCCCCCATGCCCAGCTAATACATATTTTTTAAAATTTCTTTTTGTAGAACCAGGTTCTCACAATGTTGCCCAGGCTGTCCTCAAACTCCTGGCTTCCAAAGTGCTAGGATTATAGGCATGAACCACCACACCTGGCCACAGCCTCTCTTAAGGTTGTATTTCCAAATAATGTCATATTTTGAGATATTCGGAGTTAGGACTTCAACATATTTTGGGGGGGTGCAGGACAACTCCTCTCAGATTTTCTAATCAAGTGTGACTAGAAGTTGGCCCCTGAATATTGAAATTCATCAAGATGACTGGAATCATAGTTTACATATACAGTTATTATCAAGGAACCCCAGATAAGTTTGATTTTTCCTTCAGATATTAGCGAGTGTAATTATGAGGTTGTTTATTACATGTTCCTTTCATCCTTTTAAAATTTGATTTTTGCGTATGGTTTGTAAGTTTCATAATATAAATATCGGAGTCTATGTAATTTTAAAATAAAACATACATGTGGATGTGTGCTTGGGAATTTTTTTCTTAATGGGGTATATGACCTAATCAATTTGGAGACCACCCCATGGGCTATCTGCCCAGTGGGGTCAGGTGCACCCAGATCCCAGCTCCACATCATACTCACATGGCCTTTTCAGGTTCCTCACCTTCTCTAGCTTCAGCTTTCTCATTTGTAAAATGCATTATTGGGGAAATTAAGTGATACAGTGCTTGAAAGGTGCTGAGCACAGAAGTTGGCATGTAGGAGGCAGTTGATAAATATACACCATCAGGGATGTTAACAAGTTGACTTGTTTTCCATGGTAGCTTATTTTATTGAATATTTCAACACAGGGGCCCACAAATTACACCAGGAACTCAACTGGATGAACCATGATCCTGTACTCATGGGCTTAAAGACAGTGATATAGGTGGAAGGGAGTGAGAATTTTTATCACCCTCTCTCCCCAGCTGCCCAGTGGAGCTACAGTGAGCCTCAGTGGTTCTCAGCTAGGCAACCTCACCTGTGGAGGCACTGGGCAATGCCTGAGGCATTGGTTCTTGTAAGAGTTGAGGGAACATTTCAGACAGTGGGTGGGGTCAGGAATTCCACAGAACCGGGGCCCTCTGGATGCCTCCACAGAGAACTGCTATTAGTTTTTTGGTTTTTTTAAGTTGAAGTTCTGTTTTAGAATAATTTGTGAGAGACTTTTCTTTCTGTCCCTGTAGCCAAGCAAAAGAAAGAGTATTTGTATCATGACAGTGGAGTGGCTTACGTTTTCAGTGAAGATGCCCTGTGTTTCTTACTTAAATAGCACCACTGATCAAGAGTCTTTTTCTCTTAAAGGCCACTGATTTCTCTGCAGTAATCAAGGAAGGCTTACATACAAGCAGAAAATAGTTTTTAAAGTAAAAATTATAACCAGTGTTTAAAAGCAGAGAATAAAACATCTCATTCAGTAAATGTAACAATGAATTTATTATTTGGTGTCATATTATTATGATATATTAAACCAGTTAAGGAGAAAAAGGGAGAAGATGAGAGGCAGATGAGAATGTGGGGTTGGAGAGAGGCAGGCAGAGGGTGGAGAGAGATGGGGGTTGGGGGAGGGAAAAGAGGGAGGAAGGGGGAAGGTGTAAACTCAGAGAGGAGAAACCCTGCTTAAGTGCATTCTCTGCCAAGCTTGCTGTTGACCTAGAATGTGGATATATGTTTAAAATTGCCACATCATTTGAAAAGAATTCCGTCCTTTATTATCTTGTTTATAAAGTGGTCTGTTTTAAAGGATGACATTTTAGCCATCTGATTTTAAAGTGAAGTTGGGCAGGAGTCAATCTCAGTCTTTGAGGAAGATGGCACGAGTGACTTCAGGCTTTAAATACATAAGATTGATAGATGAAATATGAACATAGAGAGCCAAAGAGTCTCATTCGTCTCAAAAGCAAGTGATTACCTCTGTGGACCAGAGGTACCATAGAGCTGCAGAGTACTTAGCGCGGCCAAGGCCAGCTTCTGCCAGGTAAGGGACTTGGTTTGCAACGTGCAGCAGATGCTGAGAGCCCAGAGCCAGGACCTAGACAGCAGCTGTCAGCATGTGTGGAGCCTTAATAAGGAGGAGATTAACACCTTCCTTTCAAGAACTTCTGGGAACTGACTGGAAGCAGAGATGGGATGTCTTAAAAGTGACTGGTGAGATGTTGGTCAAAAGATACAAAATTTCACGTAAATAAGAGAAAGTAAGTTCAAGAGATCTTTTGTGCAACATGGTGATGAAAGTCACTGGTTAGTAATAATATACTGTAATCTTGAAACCTGCTAAAAGAGTAGATTTAATGTTCTCACCACACACACACACACACACACACACACACACACACACACACACACACACAGCCAAATTAGGTAATGCATATGTTAATCAGCTTGATTTAGCCAAACCGCAGTGTATACAATAAATATATATAATTTGTTTATCAATTAAAAAAAAACGTAAAGAGAAGTAACTTGTAAAAAGTTATTTATTTGGGTGGTGGTGTTCTGTTCCTGAGACTGCAGGCACGGGGGGAGATGGCCCAGGGCACTATTCCTGACTCTGGCTAGACTTTGGGCAAACCCAGACTCTCTGTGCCTGTGCCTGCCTGCCTGCCTGCCTGCCCTCTTATAAAATGGGGATGACAGCAGTGTCTTCACCATAGGACTTTGTGAGACTTGAGGAGTATCCATGAAGCATCTAGGCATAAAGCGACCACTCCCGTGTCATTGTCATCACCATGTCACAAATGAGGAGGTTCTTCTTATGGGTTAGCCAGCTTCCTTAGCTTCCTCTTCAGTGAAGCGTGGACTGTCTGGAGGGGTACCTGTCAGTGACCCGTCTGTTGTGTGAGGCCCCGGCCGTTAGTTGGCTGCTGGGCATGGCAGGCACTTCCTCTGATCCTTTGTATTCCTCGCTTGTGTTTTCTTGCTTCGGGTCCAACCTCCAGCTTACCTTTGCAGGTAGAGAGTATGTTACCAGTTATTGGCCTGGGAAAGCTGGTCCCTGGGAAAATTCCGACCCTTTCATTCATCTCCTTCTTTGTTTCCCTGTAGGCCTAATCAAGCTTAGCCAAGTTCCAGGTCCTACCGTGGCAGCACCCACGTGTGGGCAAGTGCAGAGCTGGCCACAGGAACTGGCCTCATGGCCCTCTGACTTTAGTGTCTGAGATGTTATCCTCACTGTAGCCCTCTTTTACATGTTGTTTAAAGCTCCTTAAGGTGATGGGCCTACGTTGAGATGCAGGGAGCAGAGTGTTCAGATTGTGAAGCTGTTTTTAACATGCAGTGTTCTTGTGTGCCTTGTAATTATGAAATTTTTTTGCACAGAGCTGTTCAAGGGCAATCATCTAGAAATTTCCTTTGCAAATTCCCAATACATCTCTCTGGAGAGACAGTGTAGGACTGTGGCCAGAGCAAGGGGTTTTTGGCAGCAGACAGATCTAGGTTCAACTCTTGTTAGTTGTGGGACTTGAACAAGTTACTTCATCTTCTGGAGCCTCCATTTCCTCTGTGATGTAGTAAGAAGGATAATAGAACACAGCGCCTGGCAGAGGTGCTTCTCGTCCACGTGAGCCTATACACCTCTGAATTGACTATTGCAACATTTTGTAGGTAGCAAAATAGACACAGCAGAAAATTTACCATTTGAATCTTTTTTTTTTTTTTTTGAGTTGGAATCTCACTCTGTTGCCCAGGCTGGAGTGCAGTGGCATGCTCACAGTCACCCCCATGTCCACCTGCTGGGCTCCGGCGATCCTTCCACCTCAGCCTTCCAAGTAGCCAGAACTACAAGTGCATGCTACCATGCCTGGCTAATTTTTTATTTATTGTAGAGACCAGGTTTTGCCAAGTTGCCTAGACTGGTCTCGAACCCTCAGGCTCAGGCAATCTACTCGCCCTGGCCTCCCAAAGTGCTGAGATTACAGGCTGAGCCACCAAACCTGGCCCATTTGAATCATTTTTTTTTTTTGAGTTGGAGTCTCACTCTGTTGCCCAGACTGGAGTGCAGTGGCCGCTCCCGGCCACTGCAGCCTCGACCTGCTGGGCTCCGGCCATCCTTCCGCCTCAGCCTTCCGAGTAGCCGGAATTACAGGCGCACGCTACCACGCCCGGCTGATTTATTTATTTATTTATTATAGAGATGAGGTCTCGCTGCCCAGGCGGGGCTTGAACCCGCGGGCTCAGGTAATCCACTCACCTCAGCCTCCCAAAGGCACGGGATTACAGGCTGAGCCACCGAACCCGGCCATTTGAATCATTTTTAAGTATACAGCTCAGGGGCATTCATTGCAGCATTTTAAATGCCTCCTTATATCTTTTTTGGAGGAGTTCAGGATCCCTTGTCTTACTAATTATCTTGAAACTTACTCAGTTCCCTTCCCTATCTTTTCCTTGACTTGCTGG
This sequence comes from Carlito syrichta, assembly GCF_000164805.1. Lineage (NCBI taxonomy): Eukaryota > Metazoa > Chordata > Mammalia > Primates > Tarsiidae > Carlito > Carlito syrichta. Next base: position 58,903 of record NW_007233667.1, on the reverse strand, counting down.
TGATTCAGTGGAGCGCTCATTATTCTTCTGAGTTGGAGGATCTTTAACCCAGGTGGAAATGTAGGTGCCTGTGAGGCGTGGCTATTCATAGAGGATTTCTCAGGGTCATTAAATGATTATGGGAAGGCATTAACCAGCCTCTGTTTCTGAAGGGAGGAAGATTCTTGCTTCCGTTCATGCAGGTATTTTACAGTTTGTTAATACTTCTATGAGTACGGGATAGGGAAGAAAAGGATTCAGATTATTTTTTTGCTGTTTTCTAGATTCTCTAGTTAGGTGTTTGGAAAGAAGAGGAAATTAAAACTGTTTATTCATTAGTTTTAAGGTTGTTTTAGTACTTCATTAATCTGTCCTTTGGAAAAGTACTAAAATAAGTGTACTGCTTTGGAAACGTGATATTTCTATTTCCTTTTTCCCTCTTTCTTCATAAGTATCATATTTTTCAAGATCTACCTTATTCTATATTCACTACTTTTTAGAACTTTGAACTTTGGGGAAGATTTACTCTAGCACAACACAGAGTCAGTGATTTATCTGTAACCTTTTTAAAGAACAGTATGGAAATCAGCATTTTTGTATTGTATTCCCTACCAGGTCACTTACAAAATGTAATAAAAACCACACAAATAATGTTATTGTTTCAGACACCAAATAATTCTTATTCTTTCTATAATTATACCTTTGGACACTGGGATATATTTAGTTAATGCAGGCTTAAGAAACCCAGCCTTCCTAATGAAGTAATGTATGTGAGCCTCAATGTTTAGCAGCTGCTCATTGTAGGTGAAGAGTTAAGGAGGAGCTTTGTGGTAGATGGAGCAGGCTGTTGCCTCTAAGCCCTGGATGTGCTTTAGAGTCACTCCAAGTGAGACAGCCTTAGGTTAGGCACTTCCTGCTGTGATGCACTGGGAAGCACTAAGGACCACCTAGAAGGTATTCTTGCCAAAAGCATTGATTCTGAATCTAATGAAGCCTCTTGATCTAACTGCTAGTTTATAGAGGATTTGGGTGTTAGATGAACATGTTAAATGACACCACAAGAATATATTCAACCAAATACAGAAAGTGGGCTGTGTGCAGTGTCAAATGACCTTTCATTCTTTTTTTTTTTTTTTTTGAGTTGGAGTCTCACTCAGTCACCCCAACTGGAGTGCAGTGGCTGCTCCCGACCACCACAGCCTCGACCTGCTGGGCTCCGGCGATCCTTCCTTCTCAGCCTTCCAAGTAGCTGGAATTATAGGCATGCGCTACCACGCCCGGCTAATTTTTTGATTTATTGTAGAGATGAGGTCTCTACAATAAAGTTGCCAAGCAACCAAGTTGCCCAGGAGGGTCTCAAACCCGTGAGCTCAGGCAATCCACTCACCTCAGCTTCTCAAAGGCGCGGGATTACAGGCTGAGCCACCAAGCCCGGCTCAAATGACCTTTCTTTAACACATAAGTAGAGCTTGAGAAAGAGTAAAAAAAGAGGGGAAAACTGCTGCAAGTAAAAGAAACTTAAGGCACATGAACCAAACAATGCGTGTACCTTGTTTGGATCCTGATTTGAAAAAAGCAATTGGACAATTGTACAAAAATATTTTGAGGAGGTCATCACGGAAAACTAAATATGGATTGTTAGAAGATATTAGGAATTATCTTTGATTTTGCTGGGTATGATAATTATATTGTGGTTGTGATCTTTAGAAAGTCCTTATCAGAGATGAAGTATTTATAGAAATGAATGATGGCTGGAATTTGCTGTACTTTGGTTTTAAAAAAAGCAAAAAAATAAAAACTTGTTGGGGTTGAAGCTGGGCAGTGGGTTTGAGTTCTCTGAACTTTTGGGTATGTCTGAAAATTTCATAATAAAAAGTTAAAAATGCCAAGATTGGTTTATTTGCAGCATTTAAACATTTTACTATAAATAACAAAAACAAATACAGTACTCTCCACATTAGTAGAACTGTAACTTTAAAAAATTGCCTTTTGGCTTATCTGTACATCTGATCTGGTTAGTTTCTTGGCAAATTAGTATATATATTGCTTCATGTGATTCCTCATCCTGGAGTCTCACGGAACCCTCAAATAAGCCAAGAGAAATCATAATTATAGACAGTTAATGCTATGGATAATTGCTAATCAGTAGGCTCTTCATAACCAATAAGCAGATAGAAGAGAGGTTTGGAAAAAATTGCCAGTAAATGGAAATAAATTAAGGATGAGAATAATTTGTGTGCTTGACTGAATTGGATTATAGAAATATATGTAAATAGCACTCAACTGGTATGTGTCTTAGTCTGTTTGGGCTCTATGACAAAATACCTTAGGCTGGGTAATTTACAAACAATAGAAATTTATTTCTTACTCTTCTAGAAGCTGGGAAGTCCATGATCAAGGCACCTACAGGTCTGGTTTTTGGTAAGGACTTGTTTCTCATATGTGTCCTCACACAACAGAAGGGGCAAACATGTCCCTCAGGCCTCTTTTATAAGGACTAACCTCATTCCTGAGACTGGAGCCCTCGTGACCTAATCACTATCCAAAGTCTTCACCTCTTAATACCATTACCTGGCAGGATTATGGGGAAGAAAGATTGAGAAGGAGAGTCTGGGGTATGATAGGAATTAGAGGAAGGAGGAGGGGCCAGTAGTGGGAACAGCCTCTGACTGTTCGGTGCATGGCAGTCAGAGAGCACTTTGGATGGCGACATCATGAGCTGGTTGTGGAGAGGGCTGACACCAGCAGGACAAGGCAGTAACCAGGGAGCCTAGGGTTCTTGTTACCCAAGAACTTTGGATTTCTGAAGGCTGTTAAGAACCACCAAAGACTTTTAAAAATGGGGTGACACAGTAAGGTTATTTCTTTTCTTTCTTTAGATGAACCTTTGATATAGAGAAATGGATTGATCAGATCTCCATGTTAGAAAACTCCAGGTGGATTGGAGGGGCTAGAGGAGGCTGCAGAGTTTAGGGTGGGTTATGGTTCATGGACTTGACTGAGTTCTGTACCTTGGACACACACCTCTGATCAGGGCCAGGGCAGTTACAGCATTTCTCAGCACGGCTTCTTGTGGTCCACAGCCCCCAGCATTGGATTGTGTGGCAGGGTAGGGCAGGGGTGTCATACATCTCTAGTGACACTGTCTGCACATGGTGGGGAGTTGTCATGTTGGAGGTGCTGCCATCCTTTGCCCTTGGGGCTTATGATGCCACTCGAAGCATATGGAAGCCATTTGAAGGAGTGTTTTTGGTTGCTCTGAGTTCTCCTGGTTCTTCTTCTTCTTTCTTTCTTTCTTTTTTTTCCATTTTGAGTTGGGGGTCTCATTCTGCCACCCAGGCTGAAGTGCAGTGGCACAATCACAGCTCACTGCAGCCTTGACCTCCTGGGCTCAGGCAATCCTCTCACTTCTGCCTCCTGAATAGGTGGAACTACAGGCATGTACCACCAGCGAATTTTTTGTAGGGACCAGATCCTGCTATGAAGGGGGACCCCCAAAAACCTGGAATTTATTTATAAAAGAATGATATATTTATTCTTTACATGTTTAAACTTAAGTCACCTTCAAAATACTCTGATGCAATACACCTATTGCGATGCTTTTTGCACCGAACAAAACAGTTTTTGAACCTGTCCATTTTGATGCCTTCTAGTGCTTCTGCCATTTTTGTTTGTCCTTTTCCACATCATCAAAACATTTTCCTTTGAGGACTTTTTTCATCCAAGGAAACAAAAAAAAGTCACTCAGGGTGAGAGCAGGTGAATAGGGAAGGTGGGGGCATGAGGGTCATGCCATTCTTGGTCCAAAACTGCAGAACACTCAGCACAGTGTGGGGGCAGGTATGCTTGTAAGTCACACATCACGAAACAGGCAAATGTGTTGAAAAATCTCCAAAAAGGAAAAAAAAAATCACTGAAGCTGAATGCAGTCTCACTGATTCCGCTGGGTTCCTAGAACACTTACTTAGTGGGGGGAAGTCTGTACCACAAGGGGCCCACCCTCCAAAGAATAATTGCAGTTTTTTGGGGGTCCCACTCATATTTTGTCCAGTCTGGTTTCAAACTCCTGGGCTCCAGTGATCCTCCTACCTTGGCCTCTCAAAGTACTGGAATTACTGGCGTGAGCTGCCACACCCAGACTGGGTTCTCCTGGTTCTTAACTAAACTCAGAGTGTGTGTGAGGAAGCAGGTCGTGTCCATGGCCTCAGAATACCACTGCTTCCTGTGTCTCCTGTGTGCTGGTGCCCTGGAAAGCCCACCTCATGGACACTGTGCCAGGCAGCCTCCAAGCAGGCCATCATTAGGCTTGAGTTATTAACCTGCATGTGGGAGAGGGTCAGGGATTTTTAGGGGTCTGTTGGGTGGGGTTGTCTGGTGGGTGGCTGGAACTGTCACTTGGAATCACCTTAGACTGTTTCCTTTTGCCCAACCATGCCAACTGCTGCTGAGCTTTGTTGTCTGTTTCACCTTCGTGCGGCCTCTCTGGCTTGGGCTTCTTTTCCATTCCTTTTCCATCAATGGCGTTCCTTGCCACGTGGACTGTAGTGTCTGTGGTACCATGGAGCGCTGTTTTTCACTTCTGTGTGCTCTACCAGGTTGGTTTTTCTGCAGGATGACTATGATAAAAAAGGCTGCTTTGCTCAAAATATCCGATGGCTCTCCATTGTCTGTCAGCATTCTCACACTCCTGAGCCAACTTTTCTGGTATTCTCTCCCACCAAGTCGAGCCAATGGTGTTTGTTACGCAAACACACCCCTCTTTGTCCAGACGTGGTGCCTTTGTCCTTGCTGCTGCTTCCAGTGGCATGACCCCTCTCTCTTTTAAGCCTCCCACTCCCTTGATATAGAATAGAAGCTTAATTTAGAGCTGAATTAAGGAATTGAGCCTGTAGCATAAGCTGTTTACTGTGTGTTAGATTATACCCCCACCCCCGGCAAAGCTGTGGTGTCTCCTGCGCTTGTGCCTTGGTGTAATACTCATCACTGCGGCTCCTGCATTTGGGAGGAAAAGTGCTTTGTGGTGCTTCGTCATGGGATGTCCTGGGCCACTCCCGCTCTGAGTGTAACAGGAGACAGAAGATTATCTGGGAGCTGATGGTGTCCTTTTCCCTGTTGTTACAGAACTGTGTTTTGAATTAAATTATTTTAAAAACAGATGGTGGACTGAGAATTTTTTTTTTTTGCCTTTGTTCTTAGTAAATTGAGTATTTAGTTTGTTTTGGTTATTCAAAGTGCTGACAATCTTGCTTTCTAGGTTGGTAAAAAAGGATTGCATTTTATTCAGGAAAGAACAAAATGAAGCAAAACAGAGCATCTTCTAATACTCTGTGCCTTGCCTTGAATTAAATCAACATTCTAATATCTTTGTCTCCTTAAATGAGAAAACTGTGCAAAGAAAGAGAGTTCCCAAGTCTCATCATGGAGCCTAAAACGTTTTAAGTATAACAGTGTGAATTTTAAAAAAGACTTGCAGTACCATTATTTCAGTATTGTTTGGTTATAATCATTTTCTGAAGTTATACATACATGCTCTTCATGTTTCCATGAAATTACTCATTGTTATCTGTGTCCTCATCTCTTGAGGAGTAAGTGGAAGGGTGACTGATTATGAGGGATTTCTCCAGGGAAACTGAGCAGGTTGGAGATAGAACAGTGTCTGGTTCTGTTTATGTGGAATGTTCTGGAGACTTTGACCCTCTCTGGATGGGATTTTATCATGTCAGTGCTGAAGAACTGTGCTTTTTATTAGCTGGGATTTTTCCAGCTAAAACTGAAGCTGCTCACTGCTGAGAGAGTGGCTCTTTGTCATTTTGAGGGAATTCCCTCTTTCTGGGGAATTCCTTGTAGTGTAAGGGTCAGTGGGCTACAGGGTTGATGGGTAATAGGGCATGTGACTTAGGCTTGGTCAGTTGGATGCTTCCATTTGGAATTTGACTCTTGCGAGATGAATCATAAAGTGGTGGTGCAGAGAGTCCATTGGCAGCGGTGCCAGGGCTAACCCAGCTGTGGCATCATTAGGTACTCTCCCTGTAAAGAGCCCTAGTAGGCTTCTCGACTGCCCAACCTGCCTTGGTTTGAGACTGCTTTTTGAACTCAGCCTTCTGGGATGTTCTTTGGACTCTCTGAAACCCTTCCATTGAATCACTCTCCTGGTTATGTAGCCAGAGTTGTTTTCGTTGCAAACAACAGAGAACGCTGGCTGAGAACACCTTACAGTGTACGCATGGGGCCTATTCCCCTTCTACTTGGGTAGAAATTCAACATCCATTTTTCAGGTGGTAATTTTTAGAAAGTCTGTATCTTGTGAGCTGGTGAAAGAACTGAGACCCAGGAATGTGAAGGGGGCTACTCAAGGTAGACTAGGATGAGACCTGAGGCCTGCGAGCTTTTGTTTCTGGCAGGCTCTAACACGCCACAGTGCCTCTTGTTTGAGTCGGGAATCAAAGATGTGAAATATGGCAATTCAGATTTTTTTTTTTAAGTTGGATTCTCACTCTGTCACCCAGACTGGAGTGCAGTGTCATGCTCACGGCCACTGCAGCCTCATGGGGTGGACCCTTCCACCGCAGCCATCCAAGTAGCTGGAACTACAGGCATGCGCCACCACGTCTTGATAATTTTTTTTTTTTATTGTAGAGACAGGTTTTGCCAAATTGCCTAAGCCGGTCTCGGACCCTTGGGCTCAAGTAATCCTTTTGCTTCTGCCTCCCAAAGTGCTGAGATAACAGGTGTGAGCCACCATGCCCAGTTTGGCAATTCAGATGTTTTAATGTTGTATGTTAGTAAAAGTCAAGAAACAAAGAATGTCAAAGGAAGATTTTTAAAAAGAAGCTTTCAAATAGTTATGAACTTAGAACTTTGGGGATGGCCAGGTATGGTGACTCATGCCTGTAATCCCAACACTTTGGGAGGCTAAGGTGAGAGGATCACTTGAACCCAGGAAATAAATAAATAAGATAAAAACAGAAACAAAAAAACTTTGGGGGTAGACCACAATCAGTTACTTTGCATTCACTCCTAGGCTGATACTTTACTGTATAGCAAGTGATTTCTCTGTTTAAGTCCCTGCATCCAGCTGGACCTAAAACATTGATTAACCATATTAAAATTAAGACTTGCTTTTTATCAAAAGACACCATAAAGAGAACCAAATAACAAGTCACAAACTGGGTGAAGTCCTAACTGACATACGATATTAGGATCCAACATACAGGCATTTTATTGCAGTCTGCAGATAACTGAGTTTTGTTGTTGTTTTTTTTTTTTACAAATTGAAGGTTTGTGGCAGCCTCTTTCTAGCAAGTCTATTGGCACCATTTTTCCAACAGCATATGCTCACTTCATGTCTCTGTCACATTTTTGTGCTTCTCATAATATTTCAAACTTTTTCATTATTATATCTGGCATAATGATCTACGATCAGTACTTTTTGATATTCCTGTTGTAAAAGTTTTGAAGTGTCACAAACTACAGCCATGTAAGATTGCAAATTTAATCAATAAATATTGTATATGTCCTGACTGCTCCACCGACTGACTCTTCCCTCGTCTTTTTTTCTCTCCTTGGGCTTCCCTATCCCCTGAGACATAATGATATTGAAATTAGGCCAATTCATAGCCCTACGATGGCCACTAAACATTCAAGTGAAAGGAAGAGTTGCACATCTCTCACTTTCAATCAAAAACTAGAAATGATGAAGCTTAGTGAGAAAGGCATATAGAAAACTGAGACAGGGCCAAAGCTAAGCCTCTTGCAACAAACAGCCAGTTGTGACTGCAAAGGAAAAGTTCTTGAAGGGAATTAAAAGTGCTGCTTCAGTGAATTCACAAATGATAAGAAAACAAAACAGACTTATTGCTGATGTGGAGAAAGTTTGAGTGGTCTGGATAGAAGATCAAAGCAACTACAACATCCCTTTAAGCCTAAGCCTCTAATCCGGACCAAAGCTCTAACTCTCATCAATCCTTTGAAGGCTGAGAGAGGGAGGAAGCTGCAGAAGAAAAAGTTGAAGCTAGCAGAAGTTGGTTCATGAGGTTTAAGGAAAGAAACCATCTCTATAACATAAAAATGCAAGGTGAAGCAGCAGGTTCTGATGGAAAAGCTAAGATTTAGCTAAGATCATTGATGAAGGTGGCTATACTACACAACAGATTTTCAACGTAGATGAAACAACCTTCTATTGGAAGAAGATGCCATCTAAGACTTTCATAGTTAGAGAGGAAAAGTCAATGTCTGGCTTCAAAGAATAGGTTGACTCTCTTGTTAGGGGCTAATGCAGTTGGTGACTTGAAGGTGAAGCCAATGCTCATTGACTATTCTGATAATCCTAGGGCTCCTAAGAAGTATGCTAAATCTACTCTGCCTATTCTCTGTAAGTGGAACAACAAAGCCTGGATGATGGCACATCTGTTATAGCATGATTTACAAAATATTTTAAGCCCATTGTTGAGACCTACTGCTCAGCAAAATAATTTTTTTTTCACCTAAGAGCTCTTATGGAAATGTCCAAGGAGATTAATGTTGTTTTTATGCCTGGTAACATACATCTATTCTGCAGCCCATATCAAGAAGTAATTTTGACTTTCAAATCTTACTATTTAAGGAACACATTTTTATAAGACTATAGATGCCATAGTCTTCCTCTGATGTATCTGGGCAAAGTATTTTGAAAGCCTTCTAGAAAAGATTTACCATTCTAGATACCATGAAGAACAATTGTGATTCATGGGAGGTAGTGAAAATATTACTAACTGGAGTTCAGTTAGTAATATTGGAAGAAGTTGTTTCCAATCTTTATGGATAACTTGGAGAAATTCAAGACTCCAGTGGAGGAAGGAACTGCAGCTGTGGTGAAAATAGCAAGAGAATGAGAAGTGGAACCTGAAGATGTGACTGAATTGCTGCATCTCATGATTGAACCTGAGCAGATGAGGTGCTTCTTAATGATTAGCAAAGAAAGTGGTCTACTGTGGGTGAAGATGTTGTGAATATTGTTGAAGTGACAACCAATGATTTAGAATATTACATAAACTTATTTGATAAAGTCATCTCAGGCTTTGAGGGGATTGTCTCCAATTTGGAAAGAAGTTCTACTGTGGATCAGATGGCATCAAGCCGCACTATAGGCCACAGAGAAATCTTTCATGAAGGGAATAGTCAAGTATGTGACAGACTTCATTGTTGTCGTATTTTAAGAAATTTCCACACCACCCCAACCTTCAGCAACCACCACCCTGATCAGTTAGTAGCCATCAACATCAGGGCAAGACCCTCCACCAGCAAAAAGAATAGGACTCGCTCAGCCAAGTGCAGTGGCTCAAGCCTGTAATCCCAACACTTTGGGAGGCTGAGGTGAGAGGTTTGCCTGAGCCCAGGAGTTTGAGACCAGCCTGGGCAACTTGGTGAGACCTCGTCTCTACAATAAATCAAAAATTTAGCCGGGCATGGTAGTGTACGCCTGTAGTTCCGGCTACTTGGGAGGCTGAGATGGAAAGATCACCGGAGCCCAGCAGGTTGATGCTGGGGTAGCTGTGAGTGTGCCACTGCACTTTGGCCTGGGCGATGGAGTGAGACTGCAACTCAAAAAAAAGAGAGAATAGGACTCACTGAAGACACATAGTTGTTAGCATTTTTAGCAATAAAGTATTTTTAATCAAGGTGTGTATATTCTTTTTTAGACATAATGCCATTGCACACTTAATAAACTTGAATAGCATATATATAACTTTTATATGTATTGGAAAACCAAAAATTTTGTGATTTGCTTTATTGTGACATTTGCTTTATTGAGTTAGTCTGAAACTGAGTCTGCAGTGTACCTTCAAGATATGCCTGCATGTCAAGTCAGAAAGAATAAGACAAACAATCCAATAGGAAATGGACAGTAGAATGTAAAAGACACTGACAGAGGCAACATGACTGGCCAGATATGAAAAAGTTACTCTGCCTATTGTAATCAGGAAATGAAAATGAAAACCATAGGTTTTACACCAGCCAAATTGGAAAAAATATGGAAATTTGGGGATATCAAGTCGAAGACGGGATTTGCAACATTCAGGCTCTCATATATTGCTAGTGACAGTATAAAAAACTAGATGATGGGTACTCAGGTGTTCTTTGTATTTTCTATATGACGGATATGTATATATATTTGTAGAAAGTATTTCTTATCCACTTGATATTTGATCATAATAAAACCAGTACCAGGTGGAGGAGTGAGTAACCTGGTAAAAGATGTTGGTGTACATTTGGGGTTGGAGAAAGAAGACAGGAAGAAAAATGAAAGATGGGGAAAGGGGGAAGGATGGTTTTATTGATGGCACTAAAAATCCTCTTTAGGATAACCTGAGAACTAGAAGAAGAATAAAAGTTGCTGAAGGTTTGCCAAGCTGGGTAGTGGTTTAACGATCGGCTTTTGTTTTTAAATTCTCAGGCGTCCTGGGGGGTGGGGGAGTGGGCGGGAGTCCTTGTTTTGTAGTTGATTTCATAGCCACAGATTGAGATGACTCATCGTGTTTTAAAAACTGCACAGTTTAATGGTGGTTTCGTCTGGGTGAAGGCTCTGCAGAGCTGCTCAACACTGCTCCCCTGGGCTTCCTGGGTTGGCCCTCAGAGGACGTTTGTGTTCCCAGCACCCGTGCCTGCAGCTGTGAGCCCAGTACACCGTGTGGTCTCAGAGTGCAAAAGCAGGCCTCTGCGTGGGTTTTAGTAACAGAATTTAACACATGCTTTCAACTCAATTATAATATAACATAGTCAAGTCTGCTTTTCTACTTGATTTCCTCACCAAAAGTTTTAATTCGGCAGACTGATTTGACAAAACATAGTGTGGGTAAAGAACGTTCAGCCACCTGTAACACGGGAAGCTGCCTTAATTTGCACTATAGGGGAATTGGCCTCAGTCTTAAGGGACCCATTTAGTTTGAAAAGTCCATGATTCTATGATTGACTCCTATATTTTTGGAAGATTTCCAGATAGAAAAATATGACTTAAAAAAAAAAAGATGAGAACACCACATTATCTTGCCTGTGTGGGTCTAAGACAGACAAGTTCCAGACACAGCTGGGCCTCTAGCTCACTAATGTCTAAACACTGAGTTGTCATGGCCTGGTGGGAGAGCTCGGGGCAGTTCCTGTCTGATGTCTGCATGGCCAGAGCCTGGTCCAGGGCGATGTGCGAGATGAGCTCCTGATAAATGTGGGTTTTGTCACCTAGACGAGAGAAGGGACCTCGACTAGCTGGCTACTTGGAGGGTGGCCTTTGTCAACTGGGAGTGATGCAGAGGCCTGGGGCCCATGGTAGTTGTGGGAGTCTGGGCTGAGAAGCACCAGTTTCATCCCAGGCCCTTTCCTTTCTCTCTGTCATCCAAGAGAGCCATCCTCTCTTTTGTGAACAAAGGCTTTAGAGCTTGGAAATTGATCTCCAGGGCATGTAATTAGAGTCCCTGATGCCTTTTATGCTGTGAGAGATTCACCTGGGTTTTCTAGTGTCTTCCTGAATTAGCAGCAGAGGTAATCCCCAGCACTGCAGCTGCTGTCTCTTCAGAGCTGCCTTCTCTCTTCTGCAGCTTAGCCAAGAGAAAGAAAGAAGGGAAGAAAGCATCCTAGCTTGACACACCTTTCATTTTTTAGGTGAAGTTTTTGTTCCTGTCATTTTTCCAGTCAGGAGAATTCTTTTGTCCTTTGGGCCACTGTGCCTTCCCTGTTCCCTGTCCTTAGAAGACAAAATTGATTCAATTCCAACTTGCACCAGATACTTGGGTTTATAAATTAGCCACTAACTGTCATTTTTCTTTGTTATTTTATCTCTTGCAGTCTTCCAGTTCACTTGCAAATGTGTTTCTGATTCATTTTAAAAGGGATCTTGCTCCCTATTCAGATCTTACATTTCAAAACAAATTATATCATTCCAAAGTTTTAAAACAGACACATAAAATGATTTATCCTTAGGAAAACTTTCAAATTTATATGATACACACTTTGCCAGAATCATGACTTTATTACTTCTAAAATGTATAACTTTTAAACATTTGCTATGGAAAAGAACAGCTGCTATTTTACCATGGTTGTAGTAAGTATCATGTTTTCTTTTCCATGCTTAAAATGTCACAGGTAAGTAATAAGAGCACTTAAACAAGGAATCCTAGAGCCAGGTTGTATGGAAAACAACAAATGCTTACTAATTTTGCTGTGAAACAACTTAAATCTCTAAGAAATATGGTCGGGCATGATGGCTCATGCCTGTAATCCCAGCACTTTGGGAGGCCGAGGCAAGAGGTCTGCTTAAGCCCAGGAGTTCAAGACCAGCCTGGGCAAAATAATGAGACCTCATCTCTACAAATAATAAAAAAATTCGCTGGTCATGGTAGCATATGCTTGTGGTTCCAGCTACTTGTGAGGCTGAGACAGAAGGATCACCTGAGCCCTGGTGGTCAAGGCTGCAGTGAGCTGTGATGGTGCCACTGCACTCCAGTCTGGGCAATAGAGTGAGATCCCAAATCAAAAAGAAAAAAAAAAAATTCTTCCTGTATTGTTTATTCATTTTAAAAGTCATATTACAGAGAAAGGAATATGACCTTATAAATTAAGTACTTTATATCTGGTGTAAGTTAGTGACTTTTAGATGCTAAAGGGACTTGCCAGAAATATTTTATCTGTAGGGCTAAATATTGCTTACAAATTTCATTATACACAAACAAAATCTATTCACAGAATTTAGTATTAACTCTTGATTTCTATCTCTGCTGGTGAGTCACCAATACTTCTGGCTGTCCCTCTTACAGCTTCTGTGCAATTGTAGTAACTATTTTGATTCCATATTATATATATTTTGTAAACTCATAGTTAAATAGAAGTACTATGGTTCATTTTGCCACCAATATGTGTTTAGATTTAACCATATGTTTATCATTTATTTATCCTCAATTCCTTTTTTTCGGATCTTCCTTCTGGGATGATAACCCTTCTTCTTGAAAGATACCCTTGTTTAGAAGCTCCTTTACGAAGGGTCTTCTGTTGGTATAACAATTTATGATTTATCTGAAAATGTCTTTATTTCACATGTCTTCTTGAGAGGGAGTTTTGCCAGTTATTCAAATCTGAGATGTCAGATATTTTCTCAGAACTGCGAGGATTTTGTGTCATGGTCTTCTGGCTTCTAGTTCTGTGGAGTAGTTATCTGTTGGTTTAATTGCTGTCCCTTTTTTTCTAACTTCTTTTACAACTTCTTTTTGTCTTTGGGTTTCTGTGGTATCATCATGTGTATAGGTATGGGTTTAAAAAAAATTCACCCTGCTGGGATTTCTTGGCCTTTCTGAATTGAATGATTTATGTCTCTTATTAGTCTTGGAAAATTCTTAGCACTGTGTCTTTGAATGTTATCTCTATTCCTTCTATTTTTTCTATAACTTTGATCAAATGTATGTTGGACTGTCTTGTTCTGTCTCCTATGTCTCTTAACTTCTCTTTTTAATATTTCACAACTCTTTGTTTCTCTATGCCCTGTTCTGAGTAACTTCTTTAGATCTATCCCCTACTTTACTAAATCTTGCTTCAGCTGTGTTTAAATTGCTGTTTTACATGCATATTGAGGTTTATATTTTAATATTTATTTATTTACTTATTTTAGAGGCAGGGTCTCACTCTGTTGTTCAAGCTGGAATGCAGTGCTGTAATCGTAGCACACTGCAGCCTTGACCTCCTGGGCTCAAGTGATCTTCCTGCCTCAGCCTCCTGAGTAACTGGGTCGACAGTATAGGTGTGAGTCACTGTACCTTGCTGAGTTTGAGGGTTTTTTGTTTGTTTGTTTTGTTTTTGTCTCACTCTATTACCCAGGCTGGAATACAGTGGCACAGTCTTGACCTTCTGGGCTGAGGCCATCCTTCCTCCTCAGCCTCCTGTACTCAGGACTACTAACTGGGACTACAGGCATGTGCCACTACGCCCTGCTTATTTTTTTATTTATTGTAGAGACAGGTCTCACTATGTTGCCTAGGCTGGTCTGAAATTCCTGGGCTCAAGCAGTTCTCTTGCTTTGGCCTTCCAAAGTACTTGGATTACAGGCATGAGACCTCACACCTGGCCTTAAATTTTTAATTATAAAAATTTTATTTTTCAATGTTTTTATTTCCTTTTCAAATATTTCTGGTTAGTTTTCATAGTTTCTTTAAAAAATAGATTCCATAATGCAAAAGCCAGGAGAGCAACATGGAAAGATGCTTCCGCACAGCTCTCTGAAAGAACTAACCCTACCAACATCTTGAACTCGGACTTGGAGCTTCCAAAACTGTGAGACAATACATTTCTGATGCTTCAGTAGAAAAAAGGCGAGGATTATCTGTCTCAACTTTGACTCTGTGCAACTACTGGACAGAAAGTCTCCCCAAGTTTGGAGCCCACACTGCTTATATGTTCCTAATAACTGTGCTGAGAAGCATAATTAAAAGTGGACCTGGTTGCCAAGGGCTGTCAGAAGCTAACATAAATCATGCCCTGAAGAACACACTCTCAAGCCAGGTATCAAAGTATTCCTGCAGCTAAAGTTTCAACAACTATGAGCACAGAATTAAAAATTACAAAACATATAGGAAAATAAAGTACCATGAAAAAAGGCAAAAAAAAAAAAATCCCATGAAAAAGTAAAAACACAACAACAAAAGCCATAAACATAGAATCAGATCTTTAAAGACTTCAGATATTGGAATTATAGAATCTGTTTTTGTTCTTTTTTTGAGTTGGAGTCTCACTCTGTCGCCCAGACTGGAGTGCAGTGGCTGCTCCCAGTCACCGCAGCCTTTACCTGCTGGGGTCTGGCGATCCTTCCAGGTAGCTGGAACTACAGGCACGTGCTACCATGCCCGGCTAATTTTTTTATTTATTGTGGAGATGAGGTCTCGCCAAGTTGCCCGGACAGGTCTTGAACCCACGGGCTCAGGCAATCCACTCACCTCAGCCTGAGAATCTATTTTTTTTAAAGAAACGATGAAAACTGACCAGAAATATTTGAAAAGGAAACAAAAAACATTGAAAAATAAAATCTGGTGTTCCTCTGCTTGTGGCTGTTATCACCCTGACCTCTGCCTTCCTCTTTACATAGGGTTCACCTTCTGTGCTTATGTGTCTAAATTTCTCCCTTTTCTAAGGATTCCAGTCATATTGGATGAGGGACCCACCCTACTCCAGTATGACCTCATCTTAACTAATTATATCTACAATGACCCTATTTCCAAATGTGGTCACACTGTAAGGTACTGGAGGCTAGGACTTCAACACAGGAATATCTGGGGGACATAGTACATATCCATGTCTTAGGTTGGGTTTTCCCCAGAAAGTAGAGCCTGAGACAAGGAAGGGTCTCTGTACATGGTTTATTCCAGTACACGATCCCAGGGAACAGACGTGAAAGACTGGGGAAAGTTCAGCAGACAAGAAGGACACTCAGCCCTCAACATTCTTGAGACAGATGCTCTTGAACGTAGATACTTCTTGCTGTCCTCTGAGGGTTGGATGTTGTTCTTATTCATTCTTTCTGTGAGAGTACAACACTTCCTGGGCCCCCACTTTTGAAATATGGTCTTCAGTTGGGTTCCCTACTTGCCCAGCCCTAACACTTGTCCCCAGTCCCCTGTGGCCTAAGAGCCCAGCCATCTGGCCCAGTATCTGCCTCGGCTGCCTGGTTACTTCAGGGCCTGTCGCTGCCCAGCTCAGCTCCTGCTTTAGTCCTGCACCCAACACATTCCCCTTACTGTCTTGCGGGTTCATCCAGTCACGTAAAAGTGTGTTTCTAAACACATGTTAAACATTCTTAAATGTTTCGACATGGAGGACTTCAAGATCTCTCAGAAATAGAATAGAAATGACTTCCTTTTTTAAAAAATAGAGTGAATCCAAGATTCTCCCTGTGCCGTTTCACACAATTCTGTTCTGATAGACTGTGGGGAGAAGAGAAAGAAGCTGTGATGATTGCTCAGTCCCCAGCCTGGACTGCAGTGGACGGTCCCTGGGCCTCCATCAGTGACTGGGCCATCACTTGCCCTACTTTTCTAGGCTGTGAATCTGAATTATAATAGGTGGAGATACCTCAGCTTATTAAATGATAATGACAGCTGTCACAAGTTTAAAGAATGTGAAAGTTGGATGGATAATAGGATGATTTTGGCACACATCAGAAGTTGGTATCCTCAGACTCCATCATTCATTCATCAGATGTTTCTTGAGCTCCTGTTGTACGTCATTCACAGTGCCTGGCACTGGGGAAACAGGTAAACAGTGCCTCCTCAGGAAGCTCAGAGTCTAATGAGCAGACAGTTCATTTCAGTGGGCACGAGAAGGGGTGTAACGGGAGAGGCTTTAGTGTACTGAGGAAAGAGGCCACCGCCCACTCTGGTTGAGCATGTAATCGGTTTATTTTATTTTTATTTATTTATTTATTTATTTTGAGTTGGAGTCTCACTCTGTCACCCAGACTGGAGTGCAGTGGCTGCTCCCGGCCACCGCAGCCTCGACCTGCTGGGCACCGGCGATCCTTCCGCCTCAGCCTTCCAAGTAGCTGGAACTACAGGCGTGCACTACCACACCCGGCTAATTTTTGATTTATTGTAGAGATGAGGTCTTGTCAAGTTGCCCAGGCGGGTCTCGAACCCACGGGCTCAGGCAATCCACTCACCTCGGCCTCCCAAAGTGCTGGGATTACAGGCTGAGCCACCGAGCCTGACCATATTGGTTTATTTACCATCTCTTAACTCCTCTTTCCTCATGTAATAAATGAGAGAGAATGGACCAACCAGCCTGAGGCTGCCTCCATTTCTACTATGCTGCATCGGAAGGACCAGTAGAAGTCATCCAGGTGGAGGACAGGGGAAGGACATTCCAGACAAGGCAGAAGCATGTGCAGAATTGTTGAGGCCAGACAGGCTTTGTGTTTGGGGGAACTGCAGGTGGCTTATTTGGCCAGAGTGTAGTTGGGGAGGCCTGAGTGTGGGGTGGGGATTGATGACAGCTGAGCCTGCAGGTAGTCTGGGACGTCACATGGAAGCCTCAGAAGCTGTGTCTGGGAGCACACCTGGGAAACTGTGTACCTCTTTTACCTAGGCATGAGTGATTCTGTCGGGGTTGTCATGTTGAGTTCTTTTAGGAGCCAGCTCCTGTCATGGAAGAGAAAAGATGTGGGCTTTGGAGTCAAGGCAGCCTCATATTCAGATTCCAGCTTCATTCTGTTTGGGTGATCTTGTAGTTGGTTTATTTACTGTCTTTGAACACTTCTTTCCTCATGTGATAAATGAAAGAGAATGGACCAGATGGTCTCCTGAGGCCTCCTCCGTTTCCTGTATCCCATGGTTCTGTGGGTATAAGTATGTGTTGTTATAAAGTAAGAGAACAAATATGTAAATGTGTACACAAACACACACAGCTTAAGTCTGTGTTGTTACAAAGAGGAAAAATATGTAAATGTGTACACAAACACAACCTAAGTAAAAGTGGTACCCACATTTATGAATATTTGCAGATATTGTTCTGACAGCAATTCTGGCAATTTCTGGCTTCCAATGAGCTGTTTAGATTCTAACTGTGAGCTTCTGACTCTTTATGGTAAACAGAATGGGTACGTGTTTATGCCTGTAACAAAATGTAGCACTGTGACCGTCCTTGCATTGCACTAACTGGCTTTGGTTTCCTTACTAGATAAGCTTGCTCCGGAACAGCACAACCTTTCTTTAGACTCCATGGAGCTCCTGCTGACGACAAGCACTGGGCACAGCGCTGCACAAGTGGCCTTAACAGAATCTGCTTCAGGACCTCAGCAGAGCAGTTCTCTCCATGTCATAGCCTCTCCGTCTGCCACTGCTTTTGATACAGCCTTTTTTAACCAAGGAAAGCAGATCCAAAGTACAGCAGATCACAATGTCTATGTGGCCAATTACGTGTCAGTGACGAGTAATGAAGTGGCCATGGATGACGATGAAATGGATAACTTTTTGCCAGATACTCACTGGACCACTGCACAGATGGTTTCTCCAATACGGTGTGTCACATTCAGCCCACCAGGGATACCCAGAGAAGTGTTAGAGCCTGTGCTCACTCCTTCACTACCTGTGATTTCTCTCCAAGACAAAGAAGTGCCGTCAGCCTGGCAAAACACAATGCAACAGCCAGTGACATATGCTGAATTTCCCAGTCATTTTCATGCTTTTCTGTCGGCTTTTCCCACCTCTGAGGGCGTAATTCCACCTTCTAGTATGAATTTGGTGCTTTATCCTAGTGATATTTACAATCAGTTGTCAAGCAGGACTTTGCCAGAGATTGTGGCTTCAGGGACAGAAGATGTGGAAACCACCCTCCTTTTTAGCTCCTGGTCTTCAGTGCCTCGGCTGTTGGGCAGTGGCATTACTCACCAGGCGTTTTTGTCCTTGGGGGAGGTCTCACAGCCTCCACAGGAGGTTTTGGTCACAAGTACAGACAGATACACTGATATGATCAGTGCGTTGAGTCAAAGCCTAGAGGAAACCATCTCTACAAGAGCATACCCTGCTCTAACTGTGTCACATGCGGCTCTTGGGGTCAGCAGGACACATTCTGCTTTCTCTTCAACCCCTCTTGTGTTTGTATCCTCTTCTGCCCAATTAGTGAGTGTTTCATATAACCCCTTTCTTCCTAGCGACTCCAGTGAAACATCAGAATTGCTTGGCAACTCAGTAATCCCCAGTCACACGGACAACACTCACATCCTGAGCCCAGTGTCTTCATTCAGACCTTATCTGTGGTGCATGTCCTGCGCTATTATGTCACCTCGGCAAGTTCTGGCCACAAGTCTCATGGAGAAAGACATGGGCTCGGGGGATGGTGCAGAGACCTTGTCCGTGACCATGTTAGAAGAAGGCAGCATCTCTCTGTTGAGTAGTGCCATAGTGGACTTCTCTGAATTTGAGGAAGACTCTCAAGAATATAACACACTTTTTCCATTACGACCTATAGTCCCCCTTTCTTCTAGACCTGTGGAAATCTCAGAAACAAGTGTTGGTGTCTCAGCCGAGGTGGCTATGAGTAGCTTTACGGCTACACAAGGGCAACCTTCCCTCAGCGGCCTCTCTGCACTGTCAACACTTGATCCTCTCACTGGCCTCTCCCATGTTGCTGAAACCCAAGTAATGCCTTCTGGTCTGACTGCTACATTCTTGGGCATCACCACCGTTCTCCTTGACTCATCTTTCTCCCTCATAGCAAGCAAAAACACACCATCGCTAACCATCAGAGACCCAGGTCTTTTTGTGTCTCATAGTTTGGTTCCATCAGTAGAGTCTTCACTTTTCTCTGACCAAGAACCTGGTAGTTTTTTTGAACATAAATCTGAAAGTGTCTTGAATTTTGCATCCAGCTTTTTCTCAACTCCCCCGCTGGAGCTCAGCAGCTCGATCCCCTCCCCTTCAGAAGCACTCGCTTCTTTACTTTTGTCAAGTGACTCGTCACCCTTCACGTCTCCGTCTTTTTCCACCTTGGTTGAGACACTTAGGTTGTCCAGCTCTGCTGATTTGCAGTCACTTCGGCTTTCTCCTCCTAATTTCACAGATCTTGAGTTTTCTCAGCTCCAGCCAAGTTCAGACCTGCCTTTAAATCCCATCCCTTTCCTGCCTAGTCGCTCTGAAGCGTCAGCACGCTCAAGCTTCCCCTCGGATTCTCTCAAGTTTGCTGAAGCATCAGTGGTTTCACTGACAGATTCTGAAGCTCATCTTACCTCAGCTTTTACTGAAACTACCTCCGGTTTTGAGTTTTCACTCATTCCCCATGAGTCTGTAGTCACCAAACTGGTGCCCTCCAGCTCTGAGCCCGTCCTTGACATCTTGACTGCTGGGACGCATTCAACATCACCGTTGACTGCTTTCCACACGACGCCTGTTGTAGATGAGTCTCTTCTGTTCTTGACTCCAGCACCTTCTGATGACCAGACCAGTGCTACCCATGGTTACACGCCTATCTTAACTTCCTTCTCCGAAGTCATTCCCACTAGTACAGCGTTGAACACCAACGTGCACCTGTCATCAGCTTCCAAGTTCATTTCTGAGGTGATCCCCTCACCTCTGCCAACAGAACTGACCTTCATGGGCCCGTCATTCACACCCACAGATATGTCACTGAACACCTCTGAACCAAGCATACCTGACACGAGTCCTGTCGCTGGTAGTCCCATCGCCACTGCCCTGAACAGCAGCACTGTGAGTTGGAGCCCCCCAGAAGGTGACACTGCTCCTCCCCTGCCATCCTTTCATCTCACGACCTCTTTCACTCTCGAAGCAGCAGTTGACACTCCAGTGCTGGCCACCGCCAAGCCGCCATATGTGTGTGACATCACCATTCCCGATGCCTATTTGATCACAACTGGTAAGGCCCTGCTTCTCATTGCTGGGCTGCAGGGATCTTCCTAAGGGGCTGTGTATGGGTCTCATGAGGTTCATTGTGACTAAGGCTCAGATGACTGCTGGCCAAGAGTCCTCACTCCTCTGCCTGCTCCTGTGAGTACTCTAGACAATGATATGGCCTTCCTAAGCTTCCAAGCCTCTGTTTCCTCAACTGTTAGACAATATTGATAGTCGCACCTACTTCACTGGGTTACTATTAGGATTTAAATGCATTAGTGCATATGAAATACTTAGCCCAGTGCCTGGCACATACAATATACTCACAGGAGGTGACATATAGTTAGTAGTTCACAATAAGAACAAACAGGAGATTTAAATGAGCCTTAGACGTTTTTGGTAGGATCTTTGTCCTTGGAACTCATCACCCAGTGGATGCATAGGTGACATGGTTCACACAAAACACTTCCATGTTTGGTTCAGGCAGTGAGCTGGGCAAGTGTGTAAGGGCAATACTTGTGATTTCTTCCTAATTTGCTCTAATTTTTCCTTGAAAGGAGGTTGTGCTTTACTCTCATAGGTTCCTGTAAATGTTGCTTGATCCTAAGGAAAGAAAAGTGGAGTGACTGAATGTTCTCTGAGTTCAGTCACATACTTCGTGCCCTCCCTGTTCATGGCCTGAGCTGCTAGCCCATCAGGCAGCAGCTGCTCTTACAGTTATGTGGCTGCTGTGGCCACAGGGAGCTGGCATCCATCTAAGGGCATATCTCTGTGAGGCAGACTCCTTTCAAAAGTGACATCCAGTGACCATGGCCTGCTTGGTCAAGGGCTCCAAGTTTTTCTTCATGAGAAGTGGCTGGTGTGTGTGGAGTCTTGGGCACTGATGCTGCCGGCTGAACCATACCTTGTGCTGATGAGCAGCCTGCTCTGTGCGTTGACCTTGGAAGAGGGTGGAGGGCAGAAACTAAGAAGGGGAGGAAATGGTAGAAGAATAGAGGAGGAGTGGAATGGGGCAGAGAATGTGGAAGTGAGGCAGGAGAAGAAGGACAGGCTTAGTCTTTTCCTCCATGTCAAGGGTGGTGGGCCCAGGGCCTCTGCTCACTGTGACAGGGCTGTTTCCCTCTTTCCCTCTGAGCCAGTGGGAACAGCTGGGGCCCTTGCTCCCCCAACCCAAAGGGAACCATTTGTTAATCCATGTGACAAGAAATTATCGAGCACTTTGTATGTACGAGGTGCTTCTAGAAGCATTAAGGAATCTACAGATGAAGAAGACATGGCCCCGTCTTTTGGGGAAATGAGAGCCTAGCCATGTTTTCTTGTTAGCTGTAATAAAAATGGTTAAAATAGAGTTTTCTAAAAGTGACTATTTGGGATGGTCAAGGGCAGGTGTGGAAGATTGCGAAAGTGGAGATTCACAGTAAAGAAAGTAGAATGTTGTCATCTGGGCATGGAGGGAAAGTGTCCTCTGGGGGAGGAGGCATTCAGCATGGCTGGAGATTAAACTGTCTCGGGGGGAACGGGTTTTGGGAAAGGAGGTTGGAACAGAATAAGGGACTTTGATCTGCAGGATAAGAGTAGTCAAGGGGAGAGAGAAAAGAGCTCCTTACACACTTGATGCTTTTCTCCTGCTTAAAAATTAGTACAAAGTGGTCAATTAGGATGAGATTATTAAAAGGGTATGAAATTTTCTTTATGTCTCGGAGCCTATGATATTTATGACACAGTTGTAATATTATATCTCTTAGACTTTTTTCTATAAACAATTAGAAACCATTTTAGAAGTATCTCTAAGAATGTCAGCTACACAGCATGAATTTAACTTTCATGTAGGGTATACACTTATGAAATTCAGTACCCCTCCTTAGGTATCCTTATATTTTTAACAGCTTTTTAGATTGAAACTTACCCATTGTAAGTGCACACTTCAACAGTTCTAGTACATACCCAGAGCTGTACATGGGTGTCTATATGGTTATGGTGTATTTTTTAGTGGAGATGAATGCCACCTTTAGCCCCCATGATGCCTTTGATCCAGAAGAAGTATTAGCTTATTTTCAACCTTCACTTAGATTTGACCTTGGTTTCTTTTGAGTAGTTACCTATTAGTGAGAGTCCAGCAAGGGGGTTGAGATGATTCCTTGCCCCTGAAAGGATTCTTTTTAGCAAGCTCTATAGTAAAGCAGGCCACCCTAGATGCTGTGCATCTGTGGTAGATCTGAGAAGCACTTGCCCATGTGCAACCCTTAACAAGTGAGCTGCACTTCTGACCCAGACTTTCTGACCCCACACTGCCTCTGGAGAGCTTGCTCACCTCACTTGGCTCTGGGAAACTGTAGATATATGGAGAAATATCTGTAAGGTGTTTGTTTGCCGATGGTCCCCTTTCCCAAAGACTCATGTCCTCATGTCTTAATGTTGCAGTTTTATGTCTTTTCAGATGAGCTAGAGAAGGTGGGGGTCATGGTGGTGGACTGGGGGACTGTAGAGAGCAGCACCTGGGTGAGTCCACCATGGTGCCTTCAGCTGCGTGGGGCTCTTATAGCGTGTACCACCTGCTTTCCTCTTTTTAGAGTTTTTCTGTTTCTGATTTCCCATTGTGCCTCTCCTTTCCCCAAGTTTAGCTCTTCAGATGCTCCCCCACCCCTGCTCATTTCCTTCCTTAATAAGGTATCTTTCCTTCTTTCCACTCTTCCCCCTTTGCTTCCCCCTTATCTTGTCTTTCCCTTTAAAATCCATGGCATAGTGGGTTCACTTGGAGCCTCTGTTGGCCATACCAAGTTAGGTGTTGGGATGACTCAGCAAGGTGGTCAGGAACTGTGGATTGTTCTAATGGTCTCATGAACTAAAGAAACCCCCTCATCTTAAAGAAATCCATTATCACTGATTCATAGAAAAAAAATCAAATATAACTTAAACGTTTGTTTTTTAAAGAGTGAAGAATGTAGCAAGATTGTCTCCAGTTTGAAAAATTAAAATCAGTAAATGGGAAACTGAGTAATAATGTCAAATGTATTCTAATTCTGTAGTAGGAGTAGTTGATGAAAGAAGAAAGAAAAGATAATAAATAGGGAAAAAAAAAACAGGCTTACTTACTAGTTTAGATTTTTAAGTGGAAGTTTTTAACTGTAAAAAAATTTAAACAGAACTAGACTTTGGTATGAGAAATATTTTATTTCCTACATGAAATATTATTACATGGGAATTGTAATAAAAATATTATTACATGGAAAATCTTTTCCCTCCCATAATTAGTGGTAAAAGCGCTTCATCTGCTTTGAAAACTTGGGGTGAGAGGTCTCATTTTAGAGGAAGATGTCATCTAGTTTTACTGAGTAACATCACAAGACCCTTTAAAATGTTACACTTTTGAGAGCTTTTAAAGCCTCATGTTTTGAAATTAGGGGCATAGCCAAGAGCCAGCCTGGAATTTGTCCCTTGAAAGTAAGAACTAGAAACTCTTTCTTCTCTGGCTGGGTCACAGCTGCTGATTCCTGATCTCACCTACCAGGAGCACAGAGGGTTTTCTTAGTGTGTTGAGCTGATCCTGTGCACAGTTTACCTGATGCCTTCAAAGTCCCCATTGCTGTTCCTCTGGAGGTAGTTAGCAGCAGTTAGGTCCTCAAGCTCTGTTCTATCCTAGATTGTGTTTTATTTTACAAAGAGACTTTTGGATCTGCTAGCATGGTTTGGCACAGCCCTGGGGTCCAGAAGCGTCATACCTCTGTTATTCATAATGATACTAAAATGCTTTCGGTGGTTGGTTTCAATTTGTAGTGCTGGCCAGAAGAGCTGTGCAGGAGTATATCATTACAGCAATCAAAGAAGTGCTGAGGATTCACTTCAACCGTGCTGTGGAGCTGAAGGTGAGTCCCTGTGGCTTGGAGTGTCATGTTTCATTCCAGCTGTGGAATCATTCTTTCCTCCCTCCTCCTGGCTAATGCCTGTTCATCCTTTGGCTCTCTACTCAGACATCACTGCATCAGGGAAGCCTTTCCTGACCCTCAAAGAGGTCACGTTTAGTCCATGGAGGATATGATGGCAAAGCTGAAATAAAGGACTCTCAGACCAGAGGCAGCAAAGTCTGGGGTGATGACCTTTAGGATTTTCCTTCCCTTGATTTACATGAAGGGACTTGGATTCAAGTTTAAATTCAACTTTAGATATGCTTCTTTCTCTACATTTAGTGAGAAAGAGCTAGAGTTCTAAGTCTTTTACATCAGACCATACGCTGATACCTCTTCTTTCCAGTGAATCCAGAAACCCATGCTTTATATAGAACTGAGCTACTCGGAACCAGAACCCTGGGCTGCACGGGCCTGCAGAGCATGTGAAAGGGGGCTCACCCACATTGAGATGTATTGTGGGTATAAAATATATCCCAGATTTCAAAAATGCAGTGAACAAAGGAATGTAAAATATCTCATTAATAGTTTCTTGTATTGACTACATGTTGAAATGGTATTTCAGATATATTAGGTTAAGTAAAATCTATTTAATTTAATATGTTCTGATGTTTTTTAGTACAGCCACTAGGAGTTTTAAAATTACATGAATGGCTCCAATTATATTTATTTTGGACAGCACTGCTCACTAGAATAGGTGCTTTTCCGTGTGGTTGAAATACAACAAACACTTTGAATGCCCCATAACTCATTTCAATTCATATTATTGATGAATTTTTCTCAATGCTGTTATAATTTTGTGCTGTGTTTGAGAAGGTTGGCAGAGAGTAAGAAGAATAACTAAAATAAAATTTTGATAATCTGCAAAGTACAACCACTTCATTTAAAAGCATCAGTTTATTTATTTTTTACTTTATGTTTTATTTTTCTGTCCAACACAACTTCATTTAGGCTTGACTTGTCTTTTGTGTTTTTTATCTCTCTAGGTTTATGAACTGTTCACTGACTTCACTTTTCTGGTGACATCCGGTCCTTTTGTTTACACAGCAATATCAGTCATAAATGTACTTATAAACAGTAAACTTGTGCGTGACCAAACTCCTCTAATCCTGTCTGTGAAACCATCTTTCCTTGTGCCAGAGTCTAGGTTTCAAGTTCAGACAGGTGAGACAACTGAACAGAGTTGTTTGTATTTGTAAATAGAATTTCATTTTTTAAAAAATATTTTTTAAAAATTTGAAATCATTAAAAAAATTTACTATTTGGTTTTAAAAATACTTTATAATGGAAAATTTCAAGCATATACAAAAGTGTGCAGAATAGTTTGATCAACCCCCTTATATCTGTTGAATGACTTCCGCGATTTTCAGTTCCTAGCCAATGTTGTACCCCCATATGTATCCCCCATCTGCTACCCTCTTTGCACACTATTTTTAAGTAAGTCTCAGGTATCATATCATCTCACCCATAAATATTTCAGCCTGCACCTCTAAGAAATAGACTATTAAGCCAGACTTGGTGGCTCAGCCTGTAATCCTAGCACTTTGGGAGGCTGAGGCGAGTGAATTGCCTGAGCCCATGGGTTCAAGACCAGCCCGGGCAACTTGGTGAGACTTTATCTCTGTAATAAATCAAAAGATTAGCCTGGCATGGTAGCACACGCCTGTAGTTCCAGCTATTTGGAAAGCTGAGGTAGAAGGATAGCCAGAACACAGCAGGTTGATGCTGGGGTGGCCATGAGTGTGCCACTGCACTCCAGCCTGGGCAACAGAGTGAGATTCCAACTCAAAAAAAAAAAAAAAAAGAAAGAAATAGGCTATCAAACATGCACACACACACACACACACACACACACACACACACACACATACATATATTTATCCACAATATTATCACACTCCCTAAAGTTAACAGCAATTTCTAAATATCATATTTGACTTTTCATTATGGACATACACTAAAGTAGAGAGAATAACACCTGAAGCCCACATATATCCATCATTAAGCTTAAAATATTATAAATGTTTTAACAATTTTGTTATCCCTCCTGAACTTTTTTTGAAGACATGCCATTTCACCCTTATATACTTAAGAATTCATCTGTAATTAATTTGTGTGTGTGTGTGTGTGTGTGTGTGTGTGTGTATTTTTAGACAGTGTCTTGCTTTGTTTCCCATGCTGGAGTTCAGTGGAATGATCATAGCTTACTGCAGCCTCTAACTCCTAGATTCAAGCGATCCTTCTGCCTCAGCCTTCTGAGTAGCTAGTACTCTGAGCATGCACTACCTGCCCAGCTAATTTTTAAAAATTTTTTGTAGAGATGGGGTCTTGCTATGTTCCCTAGGCTGGTCTCTAATTCCTGGGCTCAAACAATCCTCCCTCCTCAGCCTCCAGGGTACTGGGATTACAGGCGTGAGCTACCATGTCTGGCCTAATTTCTATGTATACTTGAAATGTTTCATTCATTTGCATCTTTTGATGCTCAAATTCTTATTCTAGGTATTTTTCCATTTTAGAATGATACCAGTCACCTATATGTTGCATGTATTCATTTGATGCAAAATTGCTTTCTACATTTCCATGACATAGCAGATAGAAGTGATACATCACAGTACTTAATCCCATGCTATGAATGAATTAGTTGATATAGATACTGTTTTTTCTCTCTCTTTATTCCTTAAGTGCTTCATTCATGGGACTTTGATTGCTGTCCTTCTTTTCAGTTCTTCAGTTTGTGCCTCCAAGTGTGGATACGGGCTTCTGCAACTTTACCCAGCGCATTGAGAAAGGCCTAATGACAGCCCTCTTTGAAGTGAGAAAACACCACCAGGGGACGTACAACCTCACCGTGCAGGTGAGGCTATCACCAAATGCTGAACAGCAGGCTTTATCTTTTAAAGGGGAAACAGTTTCATAGTGTTTCATTGAAGATGCACTCAATTCGTCTTCCCTCCAGTGAAGGAAGCCAGCTTTCGTGGGTCAGGGTTGATCTCTCCCTATGGTAGAGGGTCTCTATAGCATGAATGGGCCACACTTCTTTGAAGACTGCTGAGTAGCTGATAAGCAGGGAACTCAGATATGGTGAGCTGAAGAGAGATGATATATGCCGGAAATTCAAGAACTGCCCAAAAGGGAATGTGTCAACCTGAATATCCAATGAAGGAATGCCTAAACATACAGTACTGGCATTTCCATGTTATGGAACACCAGGGAGTCTCCTGCTTCACTCACAGAACATGGAGGTTGTGGCTGCTTGTCAGAGAGTGGGCTTTGTGCATATTATATGGAAACTGCTGATGGTTTTATATTTCTTTAGTTTTTCCCCCCTCCATGTTCTTTGCTCTCACTTTCAGAAATGTGTGTTGAATAGATTTTGGTGTTCTGGACCCACTTTCCGTATTTCTTATTTTTTCCCCATATTTTCTGTCTCTTTTTTAAACTCTCTGTTTTTACAGGTTTGCTTAGCCTTGTTCTCCAAGTCATTTAGTGTTCAGCTGTGTCCGTTATGTTATTCAATCCCTCTACTGAGTTTTTCTTAGCAGCCATTTTTTTTTCATTGTCATTTGCTCCTTTTTCATTGCGTTCTTTTCTGTGATGATGCAGGATCATCTTGATGATGCAGTATTGCCTTGAAAATCTATGAGGACATTAATTAAAAATCTGTCTTCAGTTTCCTAAGTTATCCCTTTTGTCTCTCTGGTCGTTGTTCTGTATGTTGACCTTGGGGGGTCTTGCTATGTTCCCCAGGCAACATAGTTTTTGTGCTGTTAGTTTCTGTAAATGTTTGGGGTTGGTCGATCGGTCATTCGGTTGGTTGGTTGTTAGTAGTAAAGAACCAGGTTGTTGATTTTGGCAACTGGCATGGCTTTCCCCTTCAGCTATGAGGTCTCCTCCTGCATCAGCCCCATTTCCCGAAGGGAGAATTCACTGGGACAGAATGTGTCAGCGCAAACTCTCTCTGGGTGCAGGGTGTGGCTAAAGACGGGTAGACAGGGCTTTCCTTCGACTGTCAAGATCAGGAGGCTTTTCCTGAGGATGGGGCATTTTAGTGTATTTCTTCGGGCAGAGCTCGCTGCTTTTTCTTTCATTTTCTTTCCTTCCTTGTTTCTTGTGTGCCCTGGAGTTACTTTGGTTAACCTACCTTCTTGCTTGGAGCCAGACCCACCCTAACCCTCTTCCTTTTCCTCAGGAAGCAGTTCTTTCAGCTGTCCTTGGTGAAGGTGTGGCTGCTGTGAGCACATCTGTGTTGGTCTGGGTGTGGCAGAAAGGAGAGAGGAGGAAGGCAGTTGACTCAGCTGTGTGGTCCAGTCTTTTGATTAGTGATGCTGTTCACCACTCCCCAGCCTGTTCTTGGTCTTATTCCTGCTGATCTCTACTGGGAAACCTCTCCTGGGTCCCCTGGTCTGCTGTTGTCTGTGCCTGTGTGTGTCTTGGCACAGGCAATCCTGGTTTCTGTCAGTATTATCCTGTCCTTTCTCCATCTTCCAGAATCTTGGGTTTCTTCCATTTTCGGTGCTGTTATGGCTTTATTCTCCCTTTGTTCAATGTATTGTTATTTCAGTGGGATTTGGGGTGGGAGGAACTATAAATACATGTGCTCAGTTCATCACTTAATGTAAAAAAACATTTAAAATAAACTGAATATTTAAAGTCTCACAAAGGGGAACCAGGTTAGAGAAAGCCAGTTACTCTTCCTTTGAAAACTTGACCTTCTTTTAAAAAACTGATGAGAAAACTTGTGAGAAAAAAATTATAGTCAGGCTTTCAGCGGAATGTTTTTGTACATTTTAGAAGCTTATTCTTCCTTCCTTCTTTCAGATCTTGAATATCACTGTCAGTTCCTCAAGGGTGGCTCCTCGGCGGGGCCCAGTGAACATTATCTTTGCAGTGAGAAGCACACAAGGATTTTTGAATGGGTCAGAAGTGAGTGAGTTGCTCAGGAACTTGAGCATGGTGGAATTCAGTTTCTACCTGGGCTACCCAGTGCTGCAGATCGCAGAACGTGAGTATTGTACTCTGGGAAGCCCTGGGGAAGTGGCTGTGGGTATTTTTGTTGGTGGATCTTTTTTTTAAAACAAATTTAAAGGCTTTATTTTCCTAGAGCGCTTTTGGCTTCATAGCAAATATGATTGGAAGTTTCAGAGATTTCCCTTATGCCCTGTCCCTATACATTCACAGCCTTCCCCATTATTCACATCCCCCACAAAGCGGTCCATTGTTACAACTGATGGACCTACACAGCACATCATCACCACCCAGTCTGCTTAGGGTTCACTTTTGGTGTTGTGCCTTCTGTGGGTCTGGACAAATATATACCGACAGGTATCTACTGTTGTAGTATCATACAGAGTATTTTCGCTGGGATCTCTTTTTTCAAATGAAATATTTGACTGAACTTCAGAGTATAAATCTGATAAAACTGGAACTTCTCAGATTCAAACCAGGATGGGTCTCCAGAGCCTTCCTCTCCCAGCATGTCTGGCTTTATTATCCTCTTTTGAGAATTAAGGGATCCTGTTAAAAAGTACACTAATTCTGGACAAGGCAAAACCATAGAGAAGGAGAACAGATTTGTGTCTGTCAAGGTTGAACGGCAGTAGGACAGTTTAATTGCAAAAAGGTAGCAAGAAGGCAATTTTTTTTGGAGAATGACGAACCTTTTCTGTATCTTTGTTGTGGTGGTGATTATGCAACTATATGCATTTATTAAAGCCCATAAAACTGTACACCAAAAAGAGTGAAATTTACTGTATAATTTTTTTTTTTTTGAGTTGGAGTCTCACTCTGTCACCCAGGCTGGAGTGCAGTGGCACACTCACAGCCACCCCAGCATTGACCTGCTGGGCACCCACAATCATTCTGCCTCAGCCTTCCAAGTAGCCAGAACTATAGGCATGCGCTACCATGCCCAGCTAATTTTTGATTTGTTGTAGAGATGAGGTCTTGCAAAGTTGCCCAGACTGGTCTCAAACCTGTGGGCTCAGGCAATCTACTCGCCTCGTCCTCCAAAGTGCTTGGATTACAGACTGAACCACTGAGCCTGGCTGTACTGTGTAAATTTTAAAATAAAAAAATAATAAAACAAACAAAACCTTTCTTCCTGGCTATGAAGCAGTTAGATTCACAGTGCAGTTGGAGGCAACGGAGGCGTAGGGAGGAACATTTACTTCAAAAAATAGCAGATTCCAGAGCTGAAGTCACACACACACACACACACACACACACACACACACACACACACTCACTCTCACACACACACTCTCTCTCTCAAGCAAAATGAAACAGCCAGATGGCCTAATGATTCTTTAAAAGAATACCTTTACAAGTTATTTGCTACAAAATTAGGTAGGGATAAAGTCTTTATTTACAGACAATCACTCTCAGCTGTGCACGGTGCACATGTGGCTAAAATAATTAGTATGTCCAACAATGGGGATACAAGGACAGTGTAGGCTAGACAGGTCATGTGGTCAGTTTACCCTGAGTCACTGCTGGGAAAGCCAGGACTCCAAGGAGCACAATGTGAAAATACATCGCTCTGGAGCAGTGACATTTAAAGGGGACCTTTCAAGTAACCTCTTTAAAGCAGCAGTGTCCTATGACGTGGCTGGAGCCAGCCCTTTATTTTTTATTATCCCTCTTTCTCCTTGAGATGAGTGTGTTTAGAAACTGCCACTGTCCATGCCCTCACATTGACCTGTCATTCTGTTCTTTCATATTTAGAGGTAAATGGTATAGGAAAGGCAGTGTGCCGTGACTTTGTTGTGAACATGTTTTTTACAGATTTTTCTCCTTCCCTGACTCTTTCCCTTTGATAGCCTTCCAGTACCCACAGCTCAACTTATCTCAGTTGTTGAAGTCCTCTTGGGTCAGAACAGGTATGTTTAACTTATGTAATGTTTTGGGAACTGCAAGAATAAGTCTGTGTGGGTGTATTGAGAATGATACCACCTCTTCTGTTTCCTAAATTTAGGGCAAAATGTACCTTAAACTCTTGGCAAAGAATGAATGAGAAAGGAATTCAGATTTGGCTGTGGGAATGTGTCCCACTGAGTTACAGAACAAAAAAGACTGGTTTTCTTTAAAATTCATACATCAAGTCCAAGGCAGAATCTAACCAGAGCTGACAGTCTTCCGACCCAGAATAGGATGAGGTTCAGAAGCAAAAATCTCTCTTTTTTTTTTTACCTCTAAGAGTATTATTTGTTTAGTTTAATAAGGACAAGCAGGGTGGCTTGGTGAGCAAAAATAAAACTTTTTTTTTTCCTTGGGGACTGGGTCAGATATTTAGAGCTATGGCATTGTAGATAAAGGCTTTCTTACCTGGTACACAAAAGTAACCAGTAGTTATGTACTCACCAGGTGTCTACCGTGAAGGCAGCACAGTAATGGCATGAACAGAGAGCATGTAGAGTGGCTACCATCGTCATTTATGAGGTTCCTGAACCTCACAAGTGCTCCTTGCTTAACACAACTTACCATGTAAAGGCCCCACCTCTTTGCATGTTGCATCCAGATAATTTTCACAGTGATTAAGGAACTTGCCCATGGTGGTACCAAAGAGAATTTAAACCAGTTCTGGCTGTGTAGAACATGCTCCTTCCTCCTAAACCATACTGACAAATGATTGTCTGTTTAGATAATCTTGTCTAAAGCAGATAACTGAAGACAGGTGGGCACCCTTTTCTCAAGTTAGTTTGTGAGTCCAAGTCTTAGGACAAGATAAAGAACACATACTATTTCCACAAGTGTTGGGACAAGTGCGGACAGAATCTTGGGTCTTGTGGAGGTGCTCTATGCTCCACAGTTCCTGCAGGGCTGAGTTCCTGGGACTTCTGGCCTCTAGTCTGGGGAATACTTAGAGCTTGGAGCTGTAGATAAGTCCCACGAATTATGCTTCCTGGGCTCTCCCTCTCTCTGCTCACATTCACTTCTTTCCTTTTTTAATGTCACCTGCCCAGGGAGTGGCATTTTGTAGAAATCCTGTGCTAATTTCACACACACACATATGCACATGCATGTGTGCATATACACACCTCTTTCCCTCTACGGCTGACTTGTTGTGGGCGCTGTGTGTGTTTTCTTTTAAACATAGTCCTCCTTGGTGTCATGGAGAAGCAGCTCCAGAATGAAGTGTTTCAAGCCGAGATGGAGCGCAAGCTGGCCCAACTGCTCAGCGAGGTTTCTACCAGGAGGCGCATGTGGAGGAGGGCCACTGTCGCCGCAGGGAACAGTGTGGTGCAGGTACTCTAGGAAGTGGAGGGAGTGCCACCTCCAAACCTGTATTTTGTCTGCACATGGGAAATGCCAGGAGAAAGTTCTCATTTCGACTGATTGCTGTATTCGATAGCAATTGAGTCGGGCAGCATTTCAGTTCAGCTAGAGTCTAGACAGATACTTATGAGCCCTTGGTAAGTGGATGGTGTAGAATTAGACTTTAGGAAGCAAAGCAGAATTCTGTTGCTGGGCTGCCATACCCATGACCTTGGTTTTCAAAGAGTAGCTTTTATTAACAAAAGCATAGCCTATTTTATGGAGTGGAATGCATTACCATTAGGATGGTAGAAGTAAGTCACTCAGCCGGAAAAGACCTTAAGAGATCAGAGAGAGAGAAGTTCTCTGCTCTCTGTTCTGGCATTTCGTCCTCTCTGCCTCCTGCCAACCTGGGTGTCTCATATTACCCCTAGTTGTCTTTACTTTGGTAAACTGACAGGTTACAAGAGATAGATTTGTTTAAATTGAAAAATGACCCATTTAAAAAGGCCCATACTCATAGAAAGTTGGAGGCTGTGGTTGTCATTTACTTCCATCTCCATATGAATTATGTGTATTTTTCTTTCTTTACCAACTGCTGACTTGTTGCGCTAGCAAAATGGGATATTTAGAGCTATGGCATTTCAGAAACAAAACCAGGGAAGAACTCTGAAGGGTGGGGTGTAGGCAGGGTGGGGAAGTGGGTGGGTTAGAGACATTAGGGAAGAGGGTACAAATGGCATTGGGTGGGGGGAGCGTGGAAGTTTTGCTTCAAATTGCATCATCATCCTCCAATCCTTTTACCACATTTCCCTCTCAGCATTACTGTGTGTGCCCCCTCCTAGAAATGTGGATCCTGGGTTTCTAAAATAGTTCCTTTGCCAGATGCAATAAGTTATAGAGAAAATTTAAAACTAATACAAATGGAGAGTCATCATTAAACAAATAAGTACATATAAAACAAAGAATAAACATTAAAATTAATTATAAAAGCTTTGCCTTACTCTACAGTTCCTAGCTTCATAGAGCTCAAGGTCTGGGTGTGAGCTAATTTATGTACATAAAACAGTTTATAGGGCACCATGAAGCTGTAAAATAAGGTGCTGAATTTGATATGCAAGCTCCCTAATTGTGAAAGTTAACCACACTATCTGGGCTAATGGTGCCTTCTGACGGATTGCTTATAAACCATGCTCTGCTTCTCTTCCCCTGCAGAGTGACTAGACCTGAAAGATGTAGACAGGGATTTGTGTGCAGCAGTTGAGGGCTCTTCATCATAACTTAATTTGTTAATTGGGGAATGGGTAGATAAATTATAGTAAATCTTTATATGTTAGAATATTATGCAGCAATTTTTAAAAAAGTGGTGAGTGACATATAAAAGTACTCAAGTGAAGAGAGGCTACCAAAGGATGTATGCAGTATGATCCAAATATCAATGTAGAATTCACGGGAAGAAAAAGAATGGAATGGAATATGCCAGAATGTTGACAGTGATTTTCTTTGGTTGGTTGAATTTCAGGTGACTTTCCTTTTGGTCTTTATACTTTTTTGGCATGTGTTTTTCAACATTTCTCTAACAGGCCATATAATTTCCATAGAGCCATGTGATT
The DNA here is from genome assembly GCF_000164805.1 of Carlito syrichta. NCBI lineage: Eukaryota > Metazoa > Chordata > Mammalia > Primates > Tarsiidae > Carlito > Carlito syrichta. Next base: position 24,811 of record NW_007233667.1, on the reverse strand, counting down.
TTAACCAGAAAATATATTTTAAAATGAAATTGAAAGTATTACTCAAAGTGGATGATTCCATAATACCGTGGTTATATGGGTTCCAGATCTGATTCTGATTAAGTCACTTAGAAAGGATGCTAGAATTAGGTTTTACTAGCTTACTTTCAGACTGAATGTTTTAGTCCATTTGCCTTGCTATAAAGGAATACATGAGGCTGGGCAATTCATAAACAAAAGGTGTTTATTTGGCTTACAGTTCTATAAAAAAAAAGCATGGTGTCAGCATCTGCTTCTGGTGAAGCCTCAGGCTGCTTCCACTCATGCTGGAAGGCAAAGGGGAGCTAGAGTATAGAGATCACATGGCAAGAGAGGAGGCAAGAATGAGATGGAGAGAGGGGCCAGGCGCTTTTTAACAACCAGCTGTTTTGGGAACCAGTAGAGTAAGAACTCACTCATTACCAGGAGGACAGCACCAAGCCATTCATGACCCAAACACTTCCCTTTAGGGCCTACCTTCAACATTGGGGGTCAGGTTCCAACATTAGTTTTGGAGAGGTCAAACAAACCAAATTCTAGCACTGGACCAACTTGTAGAATCTTTAGTCAAGGTGGGTATAACTGGATAGTTATGATTTCTACAAGAGGAAACCATACTTTTAAAATTTATCAGAACTTTTCCATGAATAAAGAGGGATAAGTGGGTATGATCTACTTCCTTCTGTAGTCCTTTGATAGTGTTTCATTCTAAAGACTAGTAAAAAAATATTTCTACAGCACAGTTGTGGGGGTGGGCAGGTGGTTGGGAACAGAAGTGGTCAGGGAACTGACCTGGAAACAGCAACTAAAGGGTAGGATAGAGTCCTTCTGAGGATGAAGTATAAATAACAGATTCTCAAGGGTGAGAGTTTTTGGATGTGTGTTGTTAAGGATTTGTAGATGTGATCTGGAAGAAGGTTTTCCCAGTGAAATGAAATTGTTGGCTTGCCAGAAGTTTCCCATAGTGAAGGCGAGTCCTGCAGCAGCTGTGTCCAAAGCACAGGGCGATGTTATAAATCTATACACGTGGATAGAGAGGTAGCAGCTGTGTTTTGCCAATGGCAAATATAGAGACCAGCAATTTAAATTGCTATGTGTGAAATAAAAGGCTTGAAGCCATTTTTGATCCTTTTCTCAGGACATCAGTGTTTTGCTGGAGTCTAAAGGGGCAATAAAATTGTTGTATATTATTAAGAGAAATAGCAACAGAATAAAATCTATGATATGTCAAGAATACTAGATTCTGAAGTACTGATATAAAAGGATGAGCTTTTAACACCAGAGGGAGATAGATTTGGGGATAAATCAAAGTACTATTTGACCCACAAGATTATGAATTTATAAGGTTTATTGTCCTTGGATTGGTGCTTCTCACTGAGGTAGGTGATTTGGCACTCTAGGGCACATTTGGCAATATCTGGAGACATTTTTGGTTGTTGCCTCAGGCAGTGAGGAGAGGGGACACTTGCTGCTAGAAGCTGGTGGGTAGAGGGCAAGGCTGCTACTAACCATCCCACAGTGCTCCCCACTCCAAAGAATGGTCAGCAGAGCCAAGGCTGAGAACCCCACCCTAGAAGAATAAGGAGGAAATGCTGATAGACTCAGGAAGGGACTGTGTAGAGCCGTTAACGGTTTCAGAGTGCCAGGGATACACCTAACTCTACCGTTCACGTTGGGAGGATGTGGCTGGCATGTCACAGCTTGTTGGTGGCAATTTTAGACTGCTTGAACTTGACCACCCCGTTTTCTGTGAACCCTTCTTGTCCTTTTGTCTCGGAGAGATGTCGAGCAAGACAAAGCACATTTGTTATTCCACACAGAGGAACTTTCCTTTTTATCGGTTCCTCTTCCCATCAGGGGAGAGCACCATGGAGATTCTGGGCCCTTGAATGGTATAAGGAGGTTATTATGCATTTGGAATAAATCCTGAGTGACACAGTCAGGATTAAGTGACCTGAGAAAGGGCATCTGGAAACATGAGCTTCTTCGATGCTAATGGTTTCTGTTATCTTTCAGGTGGTGAATGTGTCCAGGCTGGAGGGAGATGATGATCCTGTGCAGCTCATCTACTTCGTGGAGGATCAAGATGGAGAAAGACTCAGTGCAGTCAAGTCTTCTGATCTGATTAACAAGATAGATCTCCAGAGAGCAGCCATCATCTTGGGTTACCGAATCCAAGGCGCAGTGGCCCAGCGTAAGTGCCTGACGTGTAGTCGTCTGGGCTGCGCTGGGTTCCAAAACTCATCTTGTTCTGACAGCGAGCTCTGAAGTCTGTCATTCTGATGAATGTATAACCCTTATTTGAGGTGACACATATAAAATGGCAGTTATTAAAACTTATCTGACAGGACCTTCTTTATTATGGATTTCAATTGCTTGTAGAGGTGGCGGGCACTGCTGTTTCCCTGCCTTGGATTTTGTATTTGTTGTGTTGTAGTGACTTATAGTGCCTTACATCAATTTTAATATCTACCCCCTGCTCCCCGAACGGTCTCTCTTTTTATAAATTTTGTCTTGCTCTGTATTTACTCCAAAACCTCCAATGTCATATTTTGAATGTTGGTGGGGACAGTGAGTCATGCAGGAAGCTGGGAGGTGCACTCTGGTTTTATTGGCTTCCTTCAGGCTCTTTTAACACAAAGAAGTCCTTGATCCTTCCCCCTGTCAGTCCTATGTCTCTCCCACCCTATCCTCACACTGCTCCACAATTTAGAAAGAGGTATTTTGATGTTTCTTTATTATTGTTGGAAGGTCTTGCTCCCGCCTGCTTGACTGTGGCTGTTCTCAGCACCTTCCTTTCCAACTCACAGATTTGGGGTATTAAAGTCAAGAAAAAGGAGAGATAATGGATGTGTGTTTCTCTAAATGTACCTTTATGAATCAGACTGCTATTTTAACGTGAGTGTTATGATCCAGAGAGTGGTGCCTGTAAGAGCCTTGTGAAACTTGCTTCCAAAGATAAAAGAATAAGTAAATGTTTATCAGGGATTCCACATCAGAGAATATTGGAAAACTCTACAGAGAACGTGAAGGAAACAAAGGCAGACATGTAGGAGACAATTATCCTCAGTGGTGGAAGGCTTTTTGTGGAATCTGTACTTGTCCTTGGAGACTGACCAGTACAAGGACTGATGGGCATACCTCTTCACTTTGTGAAAGGTGATGGCACAGTTTAAGCAAATAACCATTGGCAGTCTGTATATTGGAGATATGAATGCATATTAGTGCATTCTCTTCCAAAGCAGTGAGAAAAAAAATAGCAAAAGCACTTCTTCATATATGACATATATATTTCTGCATATATGACATTTCTGGCTGTAGGAGAGGTACTCCACTCCAGCCAAGCACCTGGTGTTTTTTGTTTTTTTTTTTCTCTCTCTTTTTTTTTTTTTTTGAGTTGGAGTCTTACTCTGTCACCCAGACTGGAGTGCAGTGGCCACTCCCGGCCACCGCAGCCTCCACCTGCTGGGCTCCGGCGATCTTTCTGCCTCAGCCTTCCGTGTAGCCAGAACTACAGGCACACGCTACCACGCCCGGCTCATTTTTTTATTTATTGTGGAAATGAGGTCTCGCCAAGTTGCCCAGGCGAGTCTCGAACCCGCAGGCTCAGGCAATCCACTCACCTCAGCCTCCTAAAGGCGTGGGATTACAGGCTGAGCCACTGAGCCCAACTGCACTTGGTGTTTTAAGCAAAGTCAGTTGCCGTAGGTTGTGGGCAACTTTCTAAGCCTACTAACCTTTCTAAGCCTACTTCCATCCAGTCTCACACCTCTCCTTGCTCAGTTTTGTGCTGAAAACCACAGTCTTGGTAACATTCCTAGAATTTCAGGGCTAGAGGTAGAAGGAGCCTCAACCAACACCTGGGCCAGCCCAGAGGGAGCCTCAGGACACTGGTGTCAGGGCCTTGTGTGATCAACCTCTGCCTCTCCAGGGTTCTACGAGGTCAGAACTAAGAAGAGTGTCAGTTGTCTCAGCTCTTTGGGTTGACCTTGACACTACTTCTATAATGTTGGCTGCTTTCATGCAAAATGAGCTGCATATATAATCTATATTCTGGCCAAATGAAAAAATACATATTTTCGACACCTTGTTACTTTTCCCCGTGGCATATGCAGCCTCTGCTCTAATTTGTGGTTTTTCTTCATGCATTTGATTTAGAATGTTCGCTCCTTCCCTTTGTGGCTCTCTCAGGGGCCTGAGCCCAAACTTAAACCAGAACCAATAATCTTTTTTGTTATTACATCTTTGAGTGAACACCTTTCTTGGTCCCATAGCAGGTATGAACCATCACAGGATATGAATGCATAAGACTTAGTCCAAGTTACTGCAAAGTTCATAATTTTGTCCTTCTTTATGGCTGCATAATATTTCATTGTGTACATTCATTGTGTATATTTTTTTTTATCCAGTCCTCTTTCAATGGGCAGCACGGTTGGTTCCATATTTTTGCTATTGTAAATAATGCTGCAGTAAACGTGTGTACAGGTATCCTTTTCATGGAGTGATTTGAGTTCCTCTGGGTATACTTGGGATAGACTTAGAGGCTATAGTACTGAGGGATCTATCACAGAAACAAAAAACCAAGTATCACATGTTCTCACTCATAAGTGAAACTTGAACAACTATCATAAAACTATAAGAAAGGGATTGATAGTAGTGGAAAACTGGCGGGGGGGGGGCAGGGGTGGGATTGGCAGTATTGGGAAACTGCCAGGGGTGGGCACACCTCATCAACAAGGGTACCTGCATAATGAACATTTGTATACCTAATCCTGAATTGTATCCCACATGTTTAAAATTTTTAAAAAAACAGTCCATACCCATGACCAAGATGTGCTTGAAAAGACAAGACTTGACGTCATGCCCACATTAATGAGCAAAGTCATGTAGTGTATCAAGATGATCCATTTATGTAATCAGAAGCATTTAAGAGAGTAAAAAGGCACCATATGCAAGAGTAAAGACAACAAGAACAAAAGGCCTTAGACAGGGGAGAAATTAGCATTATGAGAAGGTTTCTATGACTTGGGCTTCATGAGGAGGTTGACAGAGAGAAGGGGGCTTTTGAGTTTATGGAGCTTCATGCCTAGAACCTGAGTAGGTGAAGCAGTTGAGCCCTAGGAGAGTGGAGTCCTGTGAGACTCATTCTGAGCATAGAGTGAAGAGGACAGAGGGCCCAGGACTAGGAAGAGGGGGAAGGAACTAGTGAAAGGCATTAAGAAGGACCAAGGTGTTACAGCATGTAGTCCCAGGCTATGAAAGAGGAGAGGCTGGGGGTGTGAGCATGGCAGTGGACTGGGGAGTGGTGGATTCAAAATGAGTAAGATTTGTTTTCATGTGACTTGAAAATTGCCAACTGTCACCTTAAATCAAGCAGTTAAGAAGAGCCATGTTTCCTTTTTTAATATTTAAAAATTTTTAATATTTTATTTTAAAGATGGGTACAATTCAGAATTAAGTATACAAGTGGGCATTGTACAGGTAAAGTTTGGGCCTCCCTTTGGTCCCCACCTTGCCTGGTTTGAGATCAGGTACCCTTATTGATGTTGTGTTCCTACCCCCACCCCGGCAATATCCCACTACTGCCAATCCCTTTCTTATAGTATTGTAGTAAATGCTCAGGGTCCACTTATGAGTGAGAATATATAGTACTCTGTTCTTGGTTTCTGTGCTAGATCACTGAGTATGATAGACTCTAAATCCATCCAAGTTGCTGCGAAGTACTTACGTTTGTCCTTCATTGTGGCTGTGTAATATTCCATTGTGTATATGTACCACATTTGTTTTATCCAGTTCAGTTTTAATGGGTAGCATGGCTGGTTCCATGTTCTTGCTATTGTGAACATGCTACAATAAACATATGTGTACAGGTATTTTTTTGTAGAATGATTTGTATTCCTCTGGGTATATTCCCAATAAGGGAATTGCTGGGTCATATGGAAGCTCAATTTTTAGTTCTTTTAGAAACTGCCACACTTCTTTCATAGAGGTTGAACTAGTTTACATTCCTACCAGCAGTGTAGAAGCATTCCCTTTTCTCTGCTTCCTTGCCACCATCTGTTGTTGTTTGTTTTATTAATGATGACCATTCTTACTGGGGTTAGGTTGTATCTCAGTGTGGTTTTGATTTGCATTTCTCTGATGATGAGTGAGACTGAGCACTTTTTCATGTATCTGTTGACTGCCTGTGTATCTTCTTCTGAGAAGTGTCTATTCATGTCTTTTGCCCACTTTATAATGGGGCTGTTTGTTTATTTCCTTTCGGCATGTTTGAGTTCCTTGTAGATACTGAATGTTAGGCCTTTGTCAGAAATAAAGTTGGAAAATATTTTTTCCCATTCTGTGGGCTGTCTGCCTGCTCACTTGATGGTTTCTTTTGCTTTGCAGAAACTTTTTCAGTTTTCACTTGTCTATGTTATCTCTTATGGCACGGACATCTAGAGTTTTGATCAGGAATTGCTTGCTAACTCCAATTTCCAAGATTCTTATAGTTTGAGGCTTTACATTTAGGTCTTTAATCCATTTAGAGTTGATTTTTGTGTATGGTGATAGATAGGGGTCCTGTTTCAATCTTCTTCATGTGGTCAGCCAGTTTTCCCAGCACCATTTACTGAATAGGTTCTCCTCTCCCCAGTGGTTATTGGTGGAGACTTTGTCAAAGATGAGTTGGTTGAGGAATTGAGGTTTTGCTTCTGGAATCTCCCTCCTGTTCCATTGGTCCATATGCCTGTTCGTGTACCAATACCAGGCTGTTTTGATTATTGTGGCCTTATAGTAAAGTTTAAAGTCTGGAAGTGTGATACTACCTACTTTGTTTCTTTTTCTAAAGATATCAGGGGTATCCAAATAAGAAAAGAGAAAGTTAGGTTATCCCTCTTTACTCATGATATTATCTTATACCTCAAAAATTCAAGAGAATCTGTCAAAAACCTCCTTTCACTGATAAAGGACTTTGGCAAAGTCTCAGCGTACCAAACAAGTGTGCAAAAGACAGTCGCATTCTTATACACCAACAACAAACAGAGAACCAAATAAAAAGCACAATCTCATTCACAATAGCCACCAAAAAAAAAATTGAAATACTTTGGCATATTCCTAACCAGAGAAGTGAAAGACCTACACAATGAGCACTACAAAACACTGCTCAAAAAAATCCAAGAAGATACGAACAAATGGAAAAATATTCCATGCTCGTGGATAGGAAGAATCAACATTGTTAAGATGTTCATTCTATCAAAAGCAATCTATAGATTTGACACAATACCCCTTAAGTTCCCAACATCATTCTTCTCAGACCTGGAAATGACAATACATATAGAAACAATTCACATGGAAACATAAACGATCATGAATAACTGAAAAGCCATGTTTCAGAGGTTTGGGGAGGGTCACAGGTGGAGAAATAAGGCAGTACCTTATAGGCTGCTTATTGGGACTTCAGTTTCTGAATGAACACAGTGAGACTTCATTGAGAAAAAGGATTATCTTCATTCCTTTTATTGTGGTAAAATATACATCATTAAACCTACCACTTTAAAACTTCTAAGTGTATTGTTTAGTGTTATTAAGTATACTTGCAGTGTACCACTATCCGTTTCAGGAAACTTTTCACCATTCCAAACAAAAACTTTGTACTCATTAAATAATAAGTCCTCATTCTTCTTTCCCCCAGCCCCTAGCAACTGCGGTTCTTTTTTCTGTCTCTGTGAGTTTTTTTTTTTTTTTTTTTTTAAAGAGACCTCATATAGGTAGAATCATACAATATTTGCCCTTTTGCAGCTGGCTTATTTTACTTAACATGGTGTTTTCAAGGTTCATTCATGGTGTATAGAATTTTCTTCCTTTTTAAGGCTGAATAATATTCCATTGTATGTAGGTATCCCATTTTGCTTATTCATTCACCTATTGATAGACATTTAGGTTGTTTTCATCTTTTAGGCTAGTGTGAATAATGCTGCCATGAGTATCAGCATCTTTATCATTTCTTAATTGCTGAAGTGGAAATAACCAATTGCATTTCTGATCATGTTATATCTCCTTACTATATGAAATTATGAAATTATTGATTGTTTCACTTGATCATTTCTCTTTCCCCCACTAGAACTAAGCTCTTTGAGGGACTTTGCTTGTTTGTTGTTGAGACCTGACTTTAGAATTGTGTCTGGCACACTTAATACACATGTGTGAACTTGAGAAATTTTGAGCATTGAGGGAAAGGGAGAAAGAGGGGAAGAGTTTTCTTCCATAAACCTCTGAGTTCGGGCTTGTGTGCTGTCATGTAATCTTGGAGGCTGTGAGTCCTGCTGTACTTAATTCAGTGGTCAGGACTATGTTCTGTAGATGTACTGCTTTTCTCTTCCCTTTGAAGATAACCTGTTTTTGTACAAAGTTGTACAGACCATTTTTTGTATGGAAATGTCTTGTGGTAAAAGTTTAGGGAACAAGCGAAATAAACTGGAAGTCAGGAGACCTGGAATTAACCTAGCCTTGCCATTTAATTAACCCTGTGCTTTTTGGTACATCATATATATCATATATATCATTGTGATCTCTAATGTGTTCTAGATGTGATGTTGTATGTTGTGTTTGTTTGCTTGGCCACATTTCTTGTCATCAGGAGATCATAACTTATAAACAATTATCTTGAGCTGAAATGTCAGTGGCTTTTTAAGTTTCTCATAGATGAAGACTCATGCAGTCTTAAAAATGAGTAGAGAGGAATTATTGAAAGACCTTTCTTCCTTTTCTGCAGCTGTGGACAGGGTGAAGAGGCCATCTCCAGAGTCTCAGAGCAACAACCTGTGGGTCGTTGTTGGTGTGGTCATCCCAGTGCTGGTGGTGACAGTGATTGTCATCATCCTCTACTGGAAACTCTGCCGCACGGACAAACTGGACTTTCAGCCTGATTCTGTGGCCAACATTCAGCAGCGCCAGAAGGTAAGGGGCTACCCCCCTTCCAGTGTTTCCATAAGCAGTCTTGCAAGGTAAGGGTGGGATGAGTTTAGGCTCTTAGCACTGAAAGACTGGTGAGAGGGCTATTAAGGAAATCTTCTGGCTTGAATGGTGGTGTCCCTTTGCCTTCATATCTGTTTCCTGAAATCCTGATTCTTCTGTAGTAGTAAATATAGCCCAAAAACTTGAAGCTGAATAAAGGTTTAACTATGATATAGCTCTGGGTTCTACCATGGTTTTATTTTTGAGAGGTTCAGTTGGAAAATCACATCTATTTTGTGTATTAATTCTGATCTGTTTTACTCCTGGATGTTTTCAGAGAAAAGGAACCAAGGAAAGTTTACTCAGATCTGTGTATCTACTTCTTTTGTACGCAACACCATAAGAGGGCCTCTTTATCTTCTGTTCACCAGATTGAAGCCCACTTATCCACCTCGATCAAGACCCCTTAATCATTAAAAACTGACAATACATGCCTTAAACATTTTAACTTAAAATATATGAATGGACATTTACTTGTTAGCCTTGCAGTGTATCCCAAGTCTTTTTGTTTTTGAGGTGTTGGTCTACTGAGAGGAAATGTGTGTGGACTTTCTTGTAATAACACCCAACATGTACCAGTTACGGTTTCCAGTGTGGGTTTCTTTAGAGAGGAGCTAAGCCACATGAATGCCAAGTTCTCTAGACTTTTTTTCAATACCTCCCTCCACCACCTCCTCCCTAACTCCACAGACTTTTGGAGTTAATTTGCCTACACCTAATTTGATAGCAGATTTTTTTTAGCTGCTCATCTTTCAAGTGTCTTTCCAAAGCATTCAACTTAGCTTTCATAGAAATAGCAATTTTCACACATTATATTTGAAAGTTTTCATAATATTTGACTGCTATATCAGGTTTCAGAGCAAAGAAATGGACTTTTGGTCAGTATCTAGCTCAGCTGATGTGAGCAGAAGCATGCCAGAGATCCAGAGGAGAACACACTGGCTTCTGACAGTTGCCGTGGCATGGAGACCAGTCAGTGTGTTCACCAAGGGGGTGGAAGGCGGCAGTCAGCCTACTATGCTTCTTAGCAGGTACCTCTGTACACCTTACAAACGTAGGGGACTCACTCACTTCAAAAGCTTGATAGGAACAAGCAAGAGCAGGCAAGAGAACAAGGAATAAAGGAGTGCTCTATTAATCTCTTAATCTTTTGTTGATTGTCTTGGTGTAAAAAATTCTGCATTTTGCAAACCTAGACCTGTTGAATGAAAAGAATAAACATTTAAAAATTGATTTTACTTTTGTAAAAGTAAATAAAAAGGATTCTTTCTTATAAATTAGCCAAAAAATGCAAAATCTTGCTTAAATTGTAAGCTTATGACTACCAACTATATTAGAAACAGTGTACACATTAATATTACATTTGTTATATATCTTCATTTATTATTTACATAGTCTGCTAAGGTTGTTTTGTTGTTGTTATACTAGTGAATGGTGTTGAAAAAAACCTGGAAAAAAGTGCGTGGTATGCTAAATGATTCATAGTGTGCATTTCATTATTATCAGATCAACAATAGGTTTGGAAATGTTTTTGTTCTGATGAAGAGTGTTGTTACAGAGAGAGTTAGCAGGTATAGATGGTTATATTTTTAGGTCTTCTTTGGTTCATATTTTCTAATATTAACACGCCCATGGAAGTCCATCTATCATCTGTTACTTCAGTAAGCTCTCAGAGGACACCATCTCTTGGGTTCAAAACAGGATATTCCCCAAGCTTTCTCCTTCTCTCACTTTTACTTCCGAAACATTTTCGAGTCCCAGATGTTGCTATAAATCACATGGACTGAGTTTCAAATAGAATTTCCAGTCCTTGGAGCTGCCCTTTTTCCTCCAGTGCTGTAAGGATCTGTGCATACACTTTTACGATGGATTTATAGGAAAGGTCTCCTGCATGGAGGATTCCTCAAAGGAATAACTGTCTTCTGGTACTGTTAGGAAAGCAAAACCTTACCAGCATTGTAGAAGCTCCGTCTTGTTTTGCTGGTGCAGGAACCTGCCCTATAGATCTGCTGTGTATAATAGGAAAATGTTGCTCTCCATTTAGTTTAAAAACAAATGTCTCTACTTCATAAGTGTTTCCTCTAAGTTGAAATGACCATGGTGAGGGACCTAGCTTCTTCCTTGGGTAATTTAGAGATGCCATCCTCCCCCATGGCTGCAAGAGCTCTTTCTCCTGCTCTTTCTCTCCGTTCTGCTCACCCCACCCCCTGAGCTGCCTCACCATTACTCTCTGAAATCCTTTAGCAAATCCCAGAGCTGCAAACATCTGGAAACAATAAATCTGCTGACCTAAACTCCACACCCCCTTCCCCTTGAAACGAGAAGGGAACCTCTTCAGCTTGTCTGGGAGTAGATTAGTTTTGAAATATGATAAGAGGGAGAGGCTATTCTGTCATGTTTTGAGGCAGGGCCTGCTCTTATTTTCAGTAATAAAGGAAAACAAAACCTGTGTATCTTTCTTTTATCTGTGTTCTCTTTAATCTATAGTTCAGAGTCATCATTTTTTACTGTTACCTAATAAACTCCAGCTTGGATCCTCTTCACCATGAATGGCATTGACTGGATGTTGCAGGCCCCATGGAAATTTGTTCCTTCTGATGGGGACAGTCCACACCTCATTATTGGCGTGAGACCGTAGCATCTGACCAGCCTCCATTGCTGCTGAGGGTGGTGCTGCCTCAGATATGGTTGCCTCTTACCGAACACTGAGCCCTTGCTCTGAGCCAGGCTGAGCCAGGCTAAGTTACAAATACAAGTAGCGTGCCATCTCTGCCTTTGGGGATTTTAGCAAGGGAGAAAGGCAAGTAATCCCAAAATAGGCCTACGGTATGTAAGAATGTGTGACATACTGTGGAGCACAGAGGAGGGACAGCTGCCCACTCCCAGTGGGGTGCCTCTATCCGCTGAGAGGAGGTGACCCTGGGGCTGAAGCTTCAAGGTGGAAGAGATGAAGCCAGATGAAGTGGGAGGGAACAGTGGGCAACTCAGGAAGGCTGGAGCAAGGGCCAGAAGGAAGGGCACAGCCAAAACTCGGGTGCCAGAGAACCAGGCCCTGGGAGGTTTTCAGGACAGAGAAGGACTTAGAAGTGACGCTGTAGGCAGTGAGCAGCCATGGGAGGGTTTTCAGTGGGAGAGCTTGAACACATTTCTGTTTGGAATGACCCCTTTGGGAGGCAGCGTGGACAGTGGATTGAAGAGAGGCTCAGTGGGCCACTCTTCGTCTCAGCCAGGTTCCGTTCGCCCCTGTGGCTGCTCTCTGATTCTCTGTAAGGATCCCCTGCAACACCTGACATGCAGGTGATCTCGGTTTACCAGCAGCTGGCTGACCACACCTGGGAGGATCTGGGGGGACTGCTCTCCAGAACTCCATGACCACAGGGTGCCCAGTGTCCCTGTGCTGGGCTGCACTGAAGACAAACAGATGGCAATAACATTGCCTTGTCTTCACCTTCTAAATGGAAACAGCATGGTGGTTGTGGTGATTTTTCACACGTTACATCGATCAGTTAATAAATGCTTACAATGGCACACTCTACATGATGGCAAATTTTTCTTCAGATGCTTTTGGGGTTGGCTTTGTGGTTTCTATTGTCATCTTAACTGTTTCTTCCCAGGGGGTCAGGCTAACCCGAGTTCTGGGACTTCACTACATCTTGTTCCATCTGGTCCTTATTATATCTATGACCTGTGTGTTAACATTCCTTGGCTGACCTGCCCCATCAGATTCCCTGGCTGGTCAGCGACCTATTCCAGTGGGGCATAGACAGTGTGGCCTGTCCCCTCTGTGATATATTAAAGAAAGGAAGAACAAAAGAGCCATCCTTCTTCAGAAATAACTCAGTCCTCATATGAATATTAAAGATGCTAATTAATCTTGACTCTTATAAAATACTGATTGAAGCCTATTCTGTCTGCATTTGGAAGCTGGAGATGTAATACCAGGCAGACTTAACTGTATTTTAAAGAAGATGGAAAAACTGGTCCAGAAAATAGGGATGAATGGAAGAAGCTAATTTTGTAAGGGGGGAGGGGGATGTCTCCTTTCATTTTTTTCCTTCAGTGTATAGATGGATTTTGCACATAAGCATAGATTAGTTGCCAAATTTTTTATTGTTATAGAAGGTGGTGACTCACCCGGCCTTGGAGAAGTGCAGGGATCCAACGGATATATTTAAAGATGTGAGTCGAAATCAACCATAAGCCAACAGGACTTATATTTTTCATTTATGACATATATCCTTTTCTTGGTTCCCCAAAAAATTCCGTAAGTTTGGAACTTCAGCTAACCTTTCTGAAATTAATCAAATCATCAGATATTTATTGAGGATCTGCCATGTGTCACAACCTGTTGCTGACTTACAAAATATTATATCTACATTCATAATTATAGCTATATCTGATGCCTGAGAATCCTTAGCTATTTCTACTAACTGCTTGACGTTTCATCAACCGACAGCAACAATAATACTGTCAATATCATTTGTTTGGCACTTTGGCATTTATGAAGCATTTCCACTTATGTTAGTTATCATGTTTATTTCCCACATGAGCCCTGGACTTGAGCTACACAGACTGTACCACAGTGGCAGCACTATTTATATTTCTATGTCATTTTTACTCCTTTGCTTAGTGGAGGCCATCAGTAGCTCCTCTTCCAATTTTGTTAATGCAAAACATCTAATTTGTAAAAGAGATTATTGCCCAGTCATTAGAGGCATTTACTTTCTTACTAGGAACTCCACCAAAAAAGATTTCTGCAAGTTTTCTTAAATGGTGGTGGTGACGCTAGAGTGACTTTATTTTGTCTGTCATACTTTCACTTAGGGCACCTTGTTTATGGAGTTAAAATGAGGTACTGCTGGGGTAAAAGCAATCCCATAAAATTGGAAATTTCTCATGTTAGGATTTTCATCATCGGCTGTGAATAATTGGCATCGAATTTCAATTTTCTGAGTCTCTGATAAAGGCTTGACAGATGAGAATTGAGAATTATATAGCTGGATTAGTGATTTCAGTGAAAATAACATTTATAATTATCTATTTCATAAATTAGGACAGCATGTCAGAGTCTGAGAGAGGAATCTTCCTGATCATATGGACTTGGTTTTCTGAAGTTTAGGCGTGTTACCTCCTGGCTTGCCTAGTTTTTCCTCTACCCATAGATATGAGGGGAAAAATTGGAATTTATTTATTAAAATTGTGTTTTTATTCTTACATGTTTAAACTTCAGTCACCTTCAAAGTCCTCTCCGTTTGATGCAATGCACCTATTGAGATGCTTTTTCCACTGCTCAAAACAGTTTTTGAACTCATCAATTTGGATGCCTTTTGGTGCTGCTACCGTTTTTTGTTTCACCTATTTTACATCAGCAAAATGTTTCCCTTTGAGGACTTTTTTTCATCCAGGGAAACAAAAAAAGTCCCTCAGGGCGAGACCCAGTGAATAGGGAGGGTGGGGCATGGGAGTCATGCTGTTTTTGGTCAAAAACTGCTGAACACTCAGCACAGTGTGGGCAGGCGTGCTTGTAAATCATCCATCATGAAAAGGGCAAACACATTGAGAGAAATCTCCAAAAAAAAAATTACCTGAAGCTGAACGCACAACAACGCTAGCTGGTACACTGATGCCGATGAGTTCCTGGAACACTTACCTAGCGGGGGAAACCTGGACTACAAAGGGCCTACTATCCGAAAAATAATTCCAAGATTTTGGGGTCCCCGTCCATTGATGCTTGGCTTTTAAGAGAGCAGTTGGATCTTTGTGGAAATTTATAACAAAAGAGGAAAAAGAATGGACTAGTAAGTGTAGAGTTTACAAAAGGTACATTGATGATTGCTATTAAGTATGTTATTTACAGTAGTTAATCTAAATATAATAAATACATGGGGATGACAAATGGGCAGAAGAGGGTCATGAAGGACATTGGGCAAGAGATTTGCTTTCAAGCAGACTGAACACAGATTTGCAGGATCTGGTCACCATTTGAAAGAAGTTAATGAAAGTATTTTGTAAGTCTAAGTAAGTGTTCAAGAAAGTATACACTACTAATTTAGCTCCAGTGTTAGTTCTTTGATTTGAAGTTATAATTTTGATCTTTCAGAAGTAAACTTGGAAATTTTTACTCCTTTTTCTTTTGATAAAAATATGTCATTAAGACCCAGACTGGGGCCGGTGAACAAGAGTGCTCCCCAAGCCTTTCATTCCTGAGAAAGGGGAGCTTGCAGCAGGTGTGCGCTTTATGGCATGGTGGTCTTCTCCAGCACACTGCTGAAGAGGCCTGGAACATTCCACTTCTAAGGCAGACAGATAAAGCGCGGAACCTTGTCATGACCCTCTCCGTGGATGAAACAAGACAGTGCCTGTAGGATTCCTCTCTGTCATCTTCTTCACTCTGTTCTCATTGGATTCTTCTGTGGCAGCCAAGTCTTCTTGATGGTTGGGCAATGGTAGAGGTGAAGGAGTTGAATAAAAACATCACAGCCACTGCCTCTTCTATAGGATGTCTAAATTCACACCATTCCAGTTTGGACTGAATGATCTTATTTCTTGGCTACATTTCTCCCTTATTTCTTTAAGAGAGAAAGAAAGGAAATCATACAGCAAGTTTGATTAAGGGGACCTACCAAAGCCAGTGTTTTGAATTGCCTTGGTATTTGACGCCCCAGAAGTTTCTACTCCTCTGGTTGGAGCATTACAGGAAGCTGCTGCATGGCTGTGAGATGCATCTCTCTTCTGTGAAGTGGGAGAAGGACAGTTAGGAAAGGGAAGGTAGTGGGAGGGGGAAGCCTATGTGATGCATGGACTGTGGGTGCACGCTCTAGTCTCAGGAGAATTGTTTGTCCATAGGAGCATGTGCAGAGGTTGTGCATCTGGAATTTGATCTCTCCAGAAAGGCTGCCTACTCCTAAGAAAAGTATGTCTGCCCCCAGGGGCTTGGGCAGGCCAGCTGAAGATCACTGTGGTAATCCAATGTCTCATGGATGGGGAAATAAACTTATCCCAGGGCATAGGGAATGTCATGGAGCAGAAGGCTTGGGTTCATCGTTTGCAAAACTGTTCCTGAGCTGAGGGATGCACGTACTCATGAGCTGCCCAAGTGGTGGAGTGGCCTGCTCCTGAACACCAGCTCACCAGCTAGAAAATACAGACTTGTCAGCCTTTGCCTTTTGTTTCCAAGCAACACTTTTGTAAACTATATTTACTGTAAGTTTTGTCTCCCTCTGCTGGCATAAATCATTAGTGCAGATTTTGTCTACCCATTCTCTGGTCCTGGATTTTTAGCATGTAGGTAAAATCTTGAAAAATCTCAGCTCCCCTACGTGTCACCTTCTTGATGGCTCTCAAAGTCATGTCTGAGCATGAAAGTTTCCCCAGGCCATGGTCCTCCAAACCTAAGCCACTGGTGTTGCCACTCATTTATACGTAAAGTTAGCAAAAATAAGACAAATCTTTTGGCTTCTATGCGTGGTACATTGTCTAAAATCAGTCCTTACTCTGTTTGGCTTTTGTCTTTTGAACTGATCAGGCCTTTGTTTTGCATGTGGTGTTCCTGCTGAGACCTTTTGGAATGACTACTTCCTTGCATTTTATTTCCCTATATTCTGCAAACTTGAATTAAGGAAACTGGATACTGTTAGTATCATTAAAAATGTCATCATTTAAAGATATGTGGTACAATTCAGGATTAGGTATACAAGTGGTCATTGTACAGGTAAACTTTGGGCCTCCCTTTGGTCCCCACTTCACCTGTTTTGATATCAGGTACCTTTATTGATGTTATGTGTTACCTGCCCCCCCCCCCCCGGCAGTTTCCTGCTACTGCCAATCCGTTTCTTATATCCTTATAGTATTATGGTAAATGTTCAGGATATAAAAATGGAAATTTATAAAAAAGCAAGAAGGAAGGAAATTACAAACATCTCAATTTCATCTTTAAAATTAAAAAATCACAAATTTACACTTAAAAAAGTCATCAAAAACACTGCCCTGCTGTTATTGTCCATATTTCTGTGTACCTTGGAGAATCTTTCCTATTTTGCCACAGGCCTAGAAACTGAAGTCTGGCATTCCTCATTGCAGGCTCCTGGGGTCTTGGTCATGGGTTTGGTGTTGGTGGGTGCTGTGTATTCCTGGGGCAGACTCCTGTATCCACCAGTGTGAGTGGTGGACTTTTTTTGCAACCTACTTTCTCCTTCAGCTTTGTGCTCCATTACATCTATTGACCACACCTTTCTAGAAATTCTTTGTTCCCTTGGCTTCTATTTCACTGAACTTCCCAAATCCTTCTGTTTCTTTGAAGTTACATTCTATTTTCTTCCTTGCTTCCCAGACTGTTAGATGCTCTCCAACACTTTGTCCATGGAATCTGTATGTCTCTTGAAAAACTCAACTCCCCTACATATTGCCTTCTACACAGATGGCTCTCAAAGTAGCATCTGAGCCTGAAAGTTCCCCCAGGCCGTGGTACTCCATCTCCAGCTACACATACTACTGGCCTTTGGGACTGCTCCTGTCATCTCAAATTGAGTCTGTTTGAGTATGTCATTTCATCTCCTCCAGTCGTCATTCCTTTATACTTCTTTCCCTGAATGTCACTCCCACCGTACAGGATACTCTGCCTAAAATGTTCAAGTTATCACTAGCTTCTTTCTGTTCCTTTGCCTCTTGTGTCTATTTGGCTTCTAGGTCTTTCTACCTGATTTCTAGAGCTGTTCATTTCTTTCCATTTTCATTTCAGATTTTGGGCTCAGGCCTTCATGATTTCACATACATGGTACTGCTGGGCCCTTGTTCTATTTCCTTAGTGTCCTGCCTGCTTGGATTTTAGAAATCTGCATGCTTAGAAATATCTGGTGGTTTTCTGTATGCCCAGAGGGAAGCTCTAGAAGCTACTGTTTTTGGAGTTGTGCATATACAGGCTGGACTTCTCTCTCACTCCCCTACACTCTGACCTGTCTGGTGCAGCCAGTGGCTGGAAACCAATGTCTGGTTTCTGATGGGATCTAGAACATGTTCCTTGTAGCGTCCTCTTTTTATTTCCAAATCCTCAAGCTCTGACTCAAGTCCTCATTTCACTATAAGGAATATCTTGTCCATGCTACTCTCTGAAATCACGTGGCACATGGTATGCTACTGTGACAGTGGGTCAGATGTAGTCTTTGTATTATGGTCTAGCTGTTTAATCCTTGTACTTTTTGTAACCTTTCACAAGTCTCTGTCTTCTTCTCAATCCTATGTATATACAGAACCATGCACACAGTCAGTGTTTAGAGATGCTTGATGAACTGGATGTTGAAATTTCCAGCATAGTCTTGGGTCAGAAGTTGTGTTCCTCTTGTCAGCCTCAGATGGCAGATTAACTGTCTTGTTTGTATGTCTGCCTGTGTGTGTGTTTGTTTTAGCTGCAGATCCCTAGCGTGAAGGGCTTTGACTTTGCTAAGCAGCATCTGGGTCAGCACAATAAAGATGACATATTGATTATTCATGAGCCAGCACCACTGCCAGGACCCGTGAAGGACCACACCACACCCTCGGAAAATGGAGATGTGCCAAGCCCCAAGCCAAAGATCCCTTCCAAGAACATCCGCCACAGAGGAAGGTTATTATTGGGCTTTCTGTTTTGTGTCTGTTGTGGAGTGTGCTTCTGTTTTCAGGTGGTTGGTTTCTCACATTGGCAGGGCTGATGGTTGAGTACAGCCCTGCGTCAGCAGCCTCAGAGACAGACGACCTGCCCAGAGTTGTGCATGAACCCGTTGTGCTCTGGCCACTCTGATGGGCCACCGAATGAGGGACTGTATGCTTTCCTTCCCCAGAGTGCTTACAATGATGAATCATTGTCTGTGATGGTTTGGCGGTACCCTCAGGCCTGATTCAGGATTGACCAGCTTGGGTGTATATATTCTGAGGGGAGCACGCCAGGCCCTGTGGAGATCATCTCAGAAACAATGTAGGAAGAGGGATGATGCAGGGTACACACTCAGCTGGTGTGGGCCTCCGTGCCCTGGTCTAGGATGACCGTGGTCGGCTGGACTTCAGGGCTCTGTCCGCAGGTGACCATCACATCCTCCTGCATTTGCTTTCTTTTTCTCTGGCTTCCCGTGCTGTCCCCTTTGCTAGCACATTGTCACCGCCCCATCCCAGCCCAACTTCCCATTCCCAGCTTATTTCCTATTCTCCTATCAAAGTAAGCACATGGAGAATTGCTCATTAGCTTTCCAAACTACCTGGAAGTCCTCTCCCACCCTCTGGCCCTGTGAGAAGGGCCACTTGTCTGTAGAAGAAGACAAAGTTCAGAACCCGGTTTTGTTAAGTCGACCTTAGATCAGAGCACCACCTGGCTTTTACTGCTGAAGCCTCCTGCTGTCAAGCTTCCTTTGAGCTTTGGAACTCTGGATTCTGATTTTCTGCTAAGAACAAAATAGTATGTGATCATACCAACATTCGAAACTGTGTCATAATTTCTGTCTCATCAGAACATCTACCCCGGGGGTTCTGACCTAGTTTTAAGAATTTAATGGATGTTAGAGCATGATCTTTACAAAAGAAAATGAGTTATGTGGAGAGATACTAGTTGCTTAATTATTTTGCTGGTTAAAAAAATAAATTGACTAACTAAACATTATTGAATATGTGAATACAAATTTGGCAAGTAATTTTTTTCTTGCCTAGTAGTCTCGTCGTAGATGTTTAATCACAACATCTCAGTGGCCTGCATGGTTAATAACTTTGTTTTGGCCAGACATGGTGGCTCATACCTGTAATCCCAGCACTTTGGGTGGCCAAGCTGAGAAGATTGCTTGAGCCCAGGAGTTTGAAACCAGCCTGGGCAACATAGTGAGACCTAGTTTCTACAAAAAATAAAACAATTAACTGGGCATGGTGGTATGTGTCTGTAATCCCAGCTACTTGGGTGGCTAAGGCAAAAGGATTGCCTGAACCCAGGAGGTCAAGGCTGCGGTAAGCCATGAGCATGCCATTGCACTTCACCCTGGGCGACGGATGAGACCCCAATGTTTCAGCATCGCTCAGGGGTACTGGAATGTCTTGTCACTTTACATTTCCATTGAAGTCAGGCTACTAACTGATGGAGGATTTTTTCCTAGTCTGGTGCAAGCTGGATGCTGTGATACCCTGGCTTTTTATTTATAGAATCAAATCTCAGTGTAGGTGCCTTCCAAAGATCTGGAGTTATTTGGGGTGACTGCAGAACTGCTGTGACCTTCCAGGGATTCTGCAGACCCAGTTAACCCTGAAGCAGTCCTGAACCCCAGGTCCTCTTTGATCCAACTCATGCTAAACCCAGACTGCTTGTTCCGAAGTGTCTGGAACCAAGTACTGGGCCTTGGGCCCTGGTAGCTACTCATCTCCTCCTGATTGGCACGTAGCTTTCTAGCATTCTTGGAATGAAGCCTGCTGAGGCATTTAGTAAGCTGTGTCCATCTGTCTTCAGGTGGTGACCATGTGTTTGGTAATGTGATCCTTGCAGATGCTGTGCTATGAAATAACTTTGTGGACTGTCATCTCTACCAGTTTTGCCTGGAAGCCTGGCTTCCATATCCAGGTTAATGTGACTTTTTTTTCTTTTCATTCTTTACTCATTTCTAATGTTTGCAATTTATTTTGTGTCTTCAGAGTTTCTCCCTCAGATGCTGACTCTACGGTCAGTGAGGAATCCAGCGAGAGGGATGCAGGAGATAAGACGCCAGGAGCTGTCACCGATGGCAAGTCCCACAGAGTCCCACAGAGTGGTCTGTGACTCTTCTTGTTCTCCATGTTAAAAGTAGTCCCGCTGGGCACAGTGGCTCACGCCTGTAATCCCAGCACTTTAAGAGACAGAGGCGAGAGGATTGCCTGAGCCCAGGAGTTTGAGACCAGCCTGGGCAACTGGGCGAGACCATGTCTCTACAGTAAATGAAAAAGTTAGCCTGAGTCTGCGGCACACACCTGTAGTGGCACACACCTGTAGTACTAACCACTTGGAAGGCTGAGGAGGAAAGATCACCTGAGCCCAGCAGGTTGAGGCTGTGATGGCTGTGAGTATGCCACTGCACTCCAGTCTGAGTGACAGAGTGAGACACAGACAAAAAAAAGTAGGCCCTATGAGATTCTCATAAGCTAGCATTTCTCACTACTTCAAATGCTGAACCTTAAAAAAACAAAACAAAACAAACACAAAAATACCTGTGAAATGGAACTCATCATTCCTATGGTGAATTTCTTAGCATCACCTGTCATCACTTAACTTCGTATTGGTGTCTGTTTTGGGATGAGAGACTGTGCTTGAGGTTAGGGATTCATCGAGGTGTGTTTTAAGGTTTATGGCCTCCTTTCATTCTTGTGTAAAGTCCTAATAATTTTCCTGCCTGAAGGTCAAGGAGGTAGTGCACTGAAACCATAATTTCAAGAACTGTTCACAGGATTCAGTGACTTTCTCAGGAACCAATTCAAGGATGGCATAGCTGTCATTGTCAGAAAATTGTTTACCATAGGTCCAAGCCTGTTATGTTTGGTCCTGTTTCTAGATCTTTCTTCCAGCAGGTGGTTTGGTGTGATCAGGTGGTTCAGCATGGGAGTCACATGTAGCTTCGTAGGCCAGGTATGAAATTAACTTGTTCTAGAATGTGACCGTGAGACTGATGCCCTATAAAAAAAACTGTATCCACAGGTCTTACTAGACTTGGGGGCATTTTTTCTTTTTGGAGTGATGGTAAGATAGCTTGATTTTAATTGGATGGATTCTTTTAACTAACTGTGAAGATGCAGCTATTGTATTTGCTGGAGCTCCGTTTTTCTTTCAGGATTGTGTTTCAGTAATGCAAAGTCACTGGAAAGCCTTGGGATGTTATTTGTATAATGATTTTTATACCTACAGTTTTTAGTCATGATCTCTGTGTGGAAGGAAGAACTGAGTGAGCTGTATTCTATAAATTAACAGATTCTGGACAGAAGTGCAAGGGACTCTTCTGTCTCTGACACCTGGGTAGCCTTACAAGTCCCTTAGGCTTTGAGGCTCCTATGGGACTCAACTAGCAGACTCTTGGGATTCCTTCCAGCTCCTTCCAGTTGGCTCTTTGCAATGTTAAGGAAGTACCCCCTTAGAAAAAGGGAAGAGTTTTTTCTTTGGATCCAGTTTTACAGAATCTTAAAAATTATTTAGCACTGTGGTAACATGTGCACTGTTTCAGATAGGATTAAAGTCTAGTTTTGATCCTGGGAAAGAAATATTTGGGGAAAAAAAGAGCTCTAGATTTTCTCAATTTCTGTTCATTGCTTCTCTGAGAAAACCTTGCTTTTAGTGCCTGCATTTGACTCCTGATAATATTACCACCATTATATTCCATAAGGATATCAGAAATGAAATACCACTCTCAACATGTATCAAAATCTGGGTATAAGTATTTCAACTCTGGGACTGTTGAATGTGGATCAGATTCAGTGGTCCACCTGAGAGAAGTGAACCAGATGTTTTTGGAAATACTAGAAGCTCAGATGCTGCTATTATAATTTGAAGAGACACCAGAATCTTTATATTATTTTCATATTTTAGAACATAGCTTTCTCAGTATAACATGTCTTAGAATTCCCCACTTGGGCTAAGCTCAGTGGCTCAACCTGTAATCCCAGCACTTTGGGAGGCCAGGGTGAGTGGATTGCCTGAGTCTGTGGGTTTAAGACCAGCCCTGGCAACTTGGTGAAACCTCGTCTCTATAATAAATAAAAAATTAGCCAGGTGTGGTAGCACGTGCCTGTAGTTCGAGCTACTTGGAAGGCTGAGGCAGAAGTATCACCGGAGTCCAGCAGGTTGACACTGGGGTGGCTGTGAGTGTGCCACTGCACTCTAGCCTGGGCGACAGAGTGAGACTCCAACTCAAAAAAAAAAAAAAAAAAAGGAATTTTCCATCTGAAGACCCTCATAATGTAGGCAGCATTTACTCTCATGCCCTGTTAATTAAGGGTTGCCCCTGGGGGTATTAGATCCCTCTTGGTTTTGACCTGTACCTGGTACCCATAGCTTCCAAAGAAAGCCTAAGAACTGAAAAGCAGGTGAGCTTGAGAGAATGAAGTCAGTGGCCAGTTCTGAGATCAGTGCTGGGATGTTACAAGGAGTATCAAAAATATCTGCCAACAAATAGAGTGTTTGCTCTTTTATTTAAAAAATGTAGGGATTTCCTTTTTAGGTAAAGTTCTTCCTATGGGCATTTTTTTTCCCAGTGAGATACAGAACACCTCTGAGTAGAGGCATTTGTCCAGACTTCTAAAGAAAGATGAGAATGAAATTTTATCTTTCTTCAGCCATGGTGCCATCTGGACCTGGGGTTAATGACCATAAAGATGAGATCTTCAATACATTAATACCTGTGCAATGGCAAATGCACAAATATAAACATATGTGCAAATTGGGGATAAAGACTCCTTAATGACTTTAAGAAATTTGGGGGGAGTACATTAAGTGTGGCCTTGTGAGCAGATAAAACAGATGGCCATTTACAACCTATAGTTTGAGAGCTGCCATGTATGGAGGAGGAGGACTGTACTGGCAATTTCCCCATCCTTAAATCAAGGGCAATTTCATCACAACAATATTTTTGATGACTTTAATTGACACACAATAAACTGTATATATTGACTATATAATTTGCTAAAGAATGCACTCGTGAAACCACCACTACCACCATGAGAATAATGAACACATACACCCCCCAGAAGTTTCCTCATGCCCCTCTGTAACCCCTTTTCTGCCTTGTCCCCTCCCCAGGCAGCCACTGATTTGCTTTCTGTCCTATAGATTAGTGTGCATTGTAGACAACTGTATATGAATAGTGTCATAGAATAGGTACTCATGTTTTGTGTAGATAATTATTTAGAGATTAATCGGTGTTGCTGCATGTCAATAGTTTGTCCTTTTTTATATATGAATATTTTCCATTGTACTGGCATGCTGGATTTCATTTATTCATTCATCTGCTGATGGACCTTTGGGTTGTTTTCAGCTTCTGGTAATTAAAATAAAACTGCTCTGAAAAAAAAAATCTATCTTTTCTTTATATATACACACATATATATACAGAAAGAAAAAGAAAATGTTTTTCTTGCTGCAAATATCAACTCACTTTTGAAATTTTGTTTCTTAAATGGTGTCATAGGTAACTTTCATCATAAAGGGTTTTTATTGCTTACATATAAACTTAGTTAAATACTTTATTTAAAAAGATTCTTTTTGTCGCAGCTTTTGAGTTGTTGTGTAAGTCACATAAAGACCCTTCTTTTGTGGCAAGTCATTTGAGGTGCAGATTAATGGAGGCACGAGGCTGCTTGAGATCCATCTTGGAGCCCTCTTCTATGCTGCCTGGGAGTTGCCTTCCTTCTCGCCCCTGTGGAGGGCATGGCCACCAGTTATCATTGGGCTTATGGACAAGGCTTTTGATGGCCATCCCAGGCCATTGGGCATTTTGAGGACCCACTTTGTAATGGAAGCCAAGAAGAGACCATTGTTTCAGCTTTGGAAAATTGCAATTGTGCTTTATTCTTTTTCTGACTGGCTGTTTGTAGAAGTTGAGTAGGCTATCATGCAAACCCTTACGACCCTTAAGAGATTATTCACCAAACGTCACTGTGTTCACAGTTATGACAGCTTTATTTAATAAGTCACATCATTCTCACTAGTAACTCTTAATGAAGATGTGCAGGGAGAGATTAGTTGAGGGGTAATGGTATTAGTGCTGCCATTGCTGTGTCCCTGCATAATTGTAGATTTTCTCTCTCTCTCTCTCTCTGTCTCTCTTTTTTTTTTTTTTTTTTT